>NC_065888.1:1823181-2126212 GCF_905147045.1 Nymphalis io
ACTTGTACAAGAATATCATATTAAGGTAATGATTTGCTTTAATACAGCTGTTTCTTATTATTTAATGTAATACATATAAAGCTATTTTAGCGCTACTTCAAACTATTATAACAGACAATTCAAAGAATTTTATTTTTAAAATTTATAAAATTTACCAATAAATAATATATATTGCGTTTTATTTCGAAATCTCTTCTATTTTAAAAAAGTAATATAAAATATTGAACTAAATAAAAAACACATATTTTATAACAGTACGCTTCGGCATGTATCTTTGAATCACAATTTCATAAAAAAACTCAAGTAAATTTTTCACAAAACTAATATTGATTCGGCAAGTAGATTTTACATTTAAGAACCACCTAAGAATCCTTATATAAATATTACCACTTGAAAGCTTATTTAAAAAGGAACCTAAAGTATCTTGTTTTTTTTTGACAAATATTTGAGTTTTTCTTATTTTCATAAAGTACTAATGTTATATTTATTCATTCGTATATATATATTATTGATAAGATAAATATTTAAAATAAAGTTACATAAAACTGAAATTATTATTTCGTTAATTGACGCATTTTGTTGTCATAGCTAAATACCTTGATATCAATAATACTTCAATCGGTCTAAGAGTAATATTTAAATGCTAGTAATGTTATATTAACCAATTGAGTTAAATTAATTAAAAAAAAGGAAAATAGATCAACTTAATGTATTCATTTTAAGAAAAAAAAACTTCAACCTTATATATTAATTGTCTAATTTAAATGTTTGACTATAAGAAACGTAATAAAAACCAATTTTCTCATTGCTTTTACAGCTTACTAACAGATAGAAAGATCTAACCTATAATCGCTAAAGAACCACTATTTCAATAATAATTGTTCCAACTATAAACTATAATAATGTTTTGGCGTTACTATAATAGAAATATCACAATAAAAAAAAGTTTTAATTAATCTCAATTTAATTCAGTTTGTCAATTTTAAAGGCAAACTTTCAAATATTATTGATAAAGTTATGCAGCACATTATAGATTTTATGTTTATTGCCAGAATATGCTTTGCAAACTCACAAACTTGTTTACATAGAATTCTGATCGGGTTTTAGTTAGAATTATACATTCGTGGAAGTTGCCAAACGAATACAGTAGCACGTTGTCTAGGAAGTATCGTAGTTTCGATTCTAATTTTTGTCCCGCTCCAACAAGTTAATAATACGTTTATATAAAAATACACAATAACGGAGTTTCAAGGAAATTCTTATATTTAATAGCAAAGTTCGGGTGCAATTTACATAATTTTATGCTTTTGTTTTTATTTTAATGTATTTTTATTATGGTATAAAATTGTAATACTTTTTCAGCTATGAATGTTAAATAAAAACTAAAATTATATTGCATGTTTTCTTAAATAAATTTACGACTGAATAAAAAACATCGCAAGCAGGGTCGAGGGTCCGAGAGGGAAGTGTGGCCAAGCTGACCGTCCGCACTCGTAAATCTCCCTTGCAATATGAGACGCCGCAACATCACAATAATCCCTTCCCGCTGCGATGCCATCGCTTCACATTGCACTACGATTTATTGGAATTATTACGATAAATTACCAAAGCGATTCAAGATATATACAAGTTTTCGTTATCATACATATCCCATTCCAATATTGAAAGCAATTGCACTGATTATTAAAAATTGCAAAAAATATTAGTTTCTTTTAATATTGAAAAATTAAATTAATTAAAAATATATCTTACATTTTCAATTATTTGATCTTTGAATAAAAACTTGGAAACAGATATTTTAATTCTAGTCCTGTTATTCATTATTATTTTATATATTTACACGTTAGCTGTTTTTTTTATTATTCTTATTAATCAGTTTCTAATTAAGTAATTGATTTATATTAATAGTGATTTCTCCCTTTCGTCAGTTAATAGTTTCATTTACAATATCGATGTTTTTACATTCGAGTAAACTTCGTAGATTTGTTGACGAATGATGGTTATAGTTATGTATAAAGGCGTAGGGGATGGGGTGAACACGTTCTCATTATTCAAATGCATCGAAGCAAATTATGTTAATCGGGGAAACCTGTTCTGTTTCAGTAATAGTAATATACAAACTCCCATAATTCGATTCGTTTGTAGTTTTGATCACACAGGATCGTTGTAGTCTATTAGTTCTTCTTTGTAATTATATACGTTTAGATTTATTAAAAAAAGGTTGGTATTTCTTTAAAATAAAATATTTAGTAAAATAACGTCTTCTTTTGTAAGTCAACTATATTTCTTATATGATTTTTAAGGCCGAGTCTTGTAATGGCTTGATAAATTATTTTTTATATATATTTCGTGATAAGAGATTTGTTTGATTTACTATTAAATTTTATAAATAAACTTTAAGGATAAAACTTCCAATGTTGTTATAATACGTCTAATGTAATAAATATATTATGTAAATACTAAAAGAATTTAAATATAACGTAATAATATGCAATAACAGGTCAGTAATTCCATAAACGTTAAATCAATTTAAGTGCAAAAGTGCAGCTGTCAGAAATAATATAAAGGAAATCAATTTCCTCATGTCACATCAGGTCGCGGATATATTTTATTTATCAAAATGCGGTGCTTAAACGTATTCCTTCGACTTGAATTCAAAATACGGCTGTAAATATTAAATACTTATATATAAATTAATAATACTAAGATTATTTGTAAAACAAGCCGCAAATCAAAAAATTATGTAACTTTAATTTGACACATGGTCTAATTATCAAAATAGTGTTTTCGAAAAAAAAAAATATTTTAAAACATTTACTGACAAAACTAATGTATTTGATATGTAATAACAGTTTTTTTTATAATTCGTAACATTATATTCTCTTAATTATTATAATTAATTGGATTTTTTTTATAAAACTAAATACATAAATGTACAGTGTATAGAAATTTTTTATTAAAGTACGTACTTGTGCCGAAAGTTGAAGTCCACCCTTCGACAGCACTTCGATAGTGAAGGGTCGTAGTTGTATGGCAGATGTGTTCATTACTCAATATATTTAGAATATTGCATATTATGTTTATTTACGCATATCTCAGTAACAGTAACAGCCTGTTAATGTTCCACTCTTGGGCTAAGGCCTCCTCTCCCTTTTAAGAAGAAGGTTTGGAGCTTATTCCACCACGTTGTTCCAATGCGGGTTGATAGAATACACATGTGGCATAATTTCAATGAAATTAGACACATGCAGGTTTCCTCACGATGTTTTCCTTCACCGTCAAGCACGAGATGAATTATAATCACAAATTAAGCACATGAAAATTCAGTGGTGCTTGCCCGGGCTTGAACCCACGATCGTCGGTTAAGATTCACGCGTTCTAACCACTAGGCCATCTCGGCTTATATATCTCAGTAGACAAATCCAACTCTTTCTATATCATGAACCATGTAAGAAAACGAGACTTTTTTTTTAAGTATAATTTTAATTGCAATTATTTGCAATAAACTATTTTATTTTAATGTCTCCTAACATTAAAATGATTATTTTAGTTAAAAATAATAAATTATTATTTAACGATTGTTTTAATCTCTAATAGGTCTTATACGTTACGAGTGACCGCTGCTGTTACAAATGACTATGCACCTGCTCGAAGAATAATAATTTAATTTATGACAACAAAATTCATATGAAATAAATTGCTAAAAAAATCATAGTTTTAGGCACGTCCTATTTTTATTCTATATCATTTCTACGCGACGGAAATTTAATGCGGCTAAAGTAATTTTCCGCGAGCACAGAGCGGAAATTACCACATAGTAAAATGACGTGTTCGACAAACGTCACGTAGCCGGATCCGAGCGCGCAGATCCTTATATCCAATTTCCGGGCGTTTTTGTTGGAAATGAGAATTAGCTGACGTGACGTGGCGGAAGGCTAAATATCAATGTTGATTCTATCAGATGCCGACCACTATCGCCTCAAGCGAAGTCACAGTCAAGCTACAAGCGAGGTTCATCACACGATAAAAATATAGTAAATAATTCATGCAAGACAGCTAAGAGACGTATTATTGTAATAGTCAAGTCCAATTACAATACTGATTAAATAACTAAATTCTATTATGCGCTAAATTTAAACTATTAATTTAATTGTTAAAAAAGCAACATAAAAACTGAAATTCGTCGTTACGTCTCAAATGGGACCAACGTTCCTGATGATAGGCACTACCTATCATTATAATGATATTCTGCCCTCTTGAACTCGTTGAGAAAAGTTGAAAAAGGTGTATTTTTTTTATTTAATACATTTTGCGGGTGAGATTTGGTCGTTGAGAGATTCGCCGGTGTCACTCGCGAAATCAGCGGAGCGGACGTAACGAACTCGCTGTCTGCGCCTCCACGCTCCGCGCCGAGGGCCGCTCTTGGCTGATAGATTTTTTGCATTAAACATCACTGTAAAAAAATATTCACTTTTAAATCTCTCTATCAATATTGTCGATACTATATCTATTGATGTGTGAAATACATTTTAATTGATACTACCTAATAGCCGCCCGCTTCACTGAGCCTAAGTAATCAACGAGTACGTTTTTAAGAATTAAATTTTAGGACACTGTCAAAGTTAAACAACATTTTCTTAATTGGCACATCTTCCCATTATTATAATTTATCCCGTTATTATTGTTTATCCCCTAAGCAGCAAGCATTTATATGCTGTCAAGTTTCAATCATGTAAGCCAAATTAAGATATTTTTTATCATCGTCAAATATAAATGTATTCTCAGCAGATGACTGATGATGCTTACACATAAGAAATATACCTGCCATGGTTCGATTTTATAGTTTAGTTGATAGTAGAGGGTAACCGTTGCTTGGTTGGATTGTTCAGGCTCAAAATTCAGTAAAGAATATTCTGTATAGATTTTTATAGATTAAATTATTTATATGTAACTTCAAATATTTGATAAATTTTGCGTCATTGAAAGTCTTACCTTTCTCACCTCTCACCTCTCTTATCTTTATCCCTTTCGGACTTACCTAGTACCTAGACACATAACTTGTTTTAAGTGTATCGGACTTACAGCGGACACTGGTCTATTGCTAGAAACGCGATGTGTATTGACGCGTGAATTGGAAAAGCGATTTTCTCGCGAAGTCAATTCGAAAAAAAAAACTACAGTTGCAGCAGGATAAAACATCAGCAGTATCGTTGTGTGCATTGCCTACAGTTATCAAGTATAATTAATAAAAATAAAGACTTCGTTTTTACAGTGTGAGTGTGGATGCGTTTGCTTTCACACTCGATTCGCGGCTTGCAAACGTTGAAGTGGGCAGAAATATAAACTCGAAATGACGAACAAGTTCCGAACATGCATAAAACGTGAACAGGCGCGAAAAGCCGCATTTGCGTTCGTGACGTTTTACCGACACAAAAATGACGTCAAGTTAAAATATGTATAATACGTAACTTCCTGTTATTTTAATAGGTACGATCATTTAATCATCAAATTCTAACGTTTTCAAATACGATTATGAGTTCGATTTATGAATGAATTATATGTAATATAATGAAACAAAATAAAACTGTGGAATACTTTGCTTGAGTCCGTATTTCCTGATAGATACAACATTGGTGTCTTCATATCCACAGTAAACATGTTTCTTCTAGGAAAGCGTGCTATATTCTAGACCTTGCGATGCTCTTTAGGTCAGGAAACTTAACAGTCAAATACAGGCCTATATAAGATTTAAAAAAATGTATAATAAAGTATCAATTTATATTAATAAAATCGTTTTTTTTAATTATATTTATTTTGCAATACTCTTTATGCAAGTCCCTTTGCTTAATGTAAGCCATTTATCTCTATGTTAGAGAAAAGCACTTCGAAATTATTTATATGTAGGTACATATTCATACTAGCACTAACAATTTATCATACGTAATGTGGAATTTCTTTAGGCATATTATTGAATGTAGGGATTACTCTCCGTTTTCCATTATATGCGCAAATACATTACTTTTTGAACGTACCCGTAATATACCCTCCTTAAAGCTATCTTTATTTGATAAAAAAAAAACCTTATCATATTGTCCTACATAAAAAAACATACGTGTAATTTATTTTGGTAATATTTTAATAAAATATCATTAATAAATTAACGCCACACAGCAACTTTACGTTTTACACGTAGCTTGCAATACTTAAAATATGATACTTAAGCAGCATTCACTTCAGAAGTGCTAAGGAGTGCTACTCTGTAAGAACTCACTTCGAATCACACTCGTTAAATGTTGAAAACCAACTTACGGTGATACTTTATCTTGATGCGTGTATCCTTTACGGGTTATAATTATTATAGTCACATATAACTTTCATTTCGAAATTATATTCTATGGTGTATTTTTAATTTATTCTTAAAGAAAAGTTCTGCTAAGCGACAATTTTCTTTCCGATGATGTTACAACAATATTCTCTATCTCAACAAATATAAACATACATATAGGCTATTTATTTTCTGAAACTATAAACTACAATCATATGTATATATACAATCATATATATATATATAGCGATTCTTATGGAACTATACTATACATATATATAATAAAAATTAAACAACAGCAGAATATATATTATATAGTACAATATGTATCAATTAAAACGCATTTTTGTTGTAAGGCGACTATATTAACTTAAGCAAAAGTTAACCCAATTATTTTGAACTCATGTAATATTATTCTATAAATTATGCTTAAAAATAAGAAAAATTCTTTAATAGTAGATTTTGTGAAGTTGAATCTCGTTGGTTAAATTCGGAATTGGTCGGTTAATGTGCTAAGAAGTAGGAAAAGTTTCAGGTAAGCGTCTTCTTTCGTGAGACGTGAGCCGCCTACTTATCGAAGTACTTCCTCCATCCTTCTGAAGCTTGGTTAGTTAGTCCACATTGCAGATAAAGATTCCCTCCCACTCAGTTGGACGAATTGTACAAAATACAAATATATAAAATGTACTTAAACTAACATAAAACTTTTACGCTATACATAAAATATAATAATAAGTTAAATAATTTTGTATGTCTTATAAAATTAAATTGAATTTTATTAAAATATAAAAAAGTAAAACTCAATTTTATTTAAATTACTTTAAAATTAAAATAATTAAATTATTCAAATAAATGATCAAATTTAAATACGATGAAAAAATCGGAGACGCATTTCTTTAGAATATTACCAAAGCGCCACAATTCCCAGTCGTGGGACCTTCTGAAGATGAAAATATAATAATAGAGGCGCATCAAACGTGATGTTATTAAGGAGTTCCGTGACCGGAGTTAAGATCGTGAGCGAACGAGCGCGGCGCGCACGCACCACGCGTGGCGAATACCTATTCACATGCAAAATTATCTGCTTACCGTATTCTGTGCGATATTTCGAAAAACGTCGTACTTTTACGCTTTCGGCTCTTTTGTGTGTAAACTTTTACGTACAATAAATATCTTTACTAAAAAGTTCGTTTATTCTTCGATCGTATTTCCTCAATATTAGTATACTAGGACGCGATAAGTTTGTTTGTATTTAAATTTAGGAACAACCAATAACGTAGAACAAACTATATTCAACTATAACATGCCAAATACACTGTAACTAAAACTAAACGTGTAAAGTTTTCCGGAAAGTTACATTTCTTTTCAATCCACCATGATTTCTTCAGTTGCCCGTAAAGAGAAAAATACTTTTATTTGTTGTAGAGAAGAAGCAACGCCCGTCGGCGCCTAATCAAGGAGTTGGCCGGGAGTCGCGCCGCTAACGAACAGGTGTACCTATAAATACTTTCCGGGGCGATTGCTTCAGGCTTTAATCAGCGCCGCGGCACCACTTTACCGCTTTTCATTGACTCCCGACTGACCTGCCAGCGCCGATTGGAAACCTACACTCCAGGGAAATACCGAAGAAAAATCTACGCGTATTTCCGAAGCTTTTCGACTTTATGTAACAAGATAAATTAATTTTTATTAATCCCTAAACGTACTTGACGATCTATTGTTGAAAATCTTAGTGTATTTCTAGAAGTTATCGTCTTGTAGTTAAAATATTGCTCTACGTAAATTATAAGTTTTTTTAACTTCAATCGTAACGAATAATTCTTGTGTTGTTAATATTCGGTTTATTCTAACTAAAAACATTAATACAGTTTTTATATAGTATATATATACTCCGGGAAGGCAAATGACTCTACTCCACCTGATGGTAAGTGGTAGTAGAGTCCAAACGCGACGATAAATTAAGATATAAATATATATATTATATCTTATTTATTGTCGTATTATAAAACGATATTATAAGATTACACCGATACAAAAAAGTTTTTTTTAATGGAACAATAAAAAAAAGTTTACAATAATGTTTTTCTAAACTAAATCAACAAATTACTTATTATCGTCACAGTTCAATTCAAACCTGACTTTCAAATATGCGATTTATAAATAACGTACCTACTTACTTTTTCAATTATGTCTTGACAACTTCCTCGTTTTTACTTTAAACAAGGCGGCACAGCGGCATACGATATGCTTAATAATTCATCTGAATAAAACATTGTTAACGTGTTCGTTATATTTCTGAAATTAAGATTATTATACTGATCGGAAATAAAAACATACAAAATAAAGTAAATTAAAACACTAGAAAAGAGACACCAAAGCACGGTAAACACGTCTGTGAAAATATGATTGTTATTTTAGAAGATAAAAGAAAACAGAAAATTTCTAATCGTCGAGTGTTTTTATTTAACTTGCAATGTTTGTTAATATGCTCAGGTCACTCTTGGTAGAATTAGATGTTGGCTTAATTCCGATGACAATGCATTTTAATGAATTTAATAAAAAAAAATGCTTTAAAAATGAATGCTTGTTTCATTTAAAATAAATTTATTATTTTCAGGAAAACAAAATAAACTTTAAGCGCATATAATTCTACAAAATAATTAAACCGTATACGATGGCAAAATTTTACTTAAACGTTAGATACAAATATTTGCGTTGTTTTGCATCTTTGACCATGAAATACTCATCGCGGCAACTTATATTTTTAAATTATGTATAATAGTAAAAACTTAATCAAGCTTAATTTGGGGGGATTTCGCTAGCGTTCATTGAAATTTTCTTTGGGAGCGGCAAGAACAAAATTTCAAAGTCGTAGTCGTAGTGTACCATTTCTACGTGTAACGTTTCAAATAATACTTGTAGCGTGGAAATGTCTCGTGTAGTTACCGTGTAGCTTGCTATTTATTTGAATATTTACTGTGTCTTACAGACATTCATTTGAGATGAGATTGCTTTAAGATAACCAGATACGTCTTACATTCGCAGAGTATATTTTTATACTTTTATACAAAAAAATTGTCTACGTATATTTTTATATTTTCATTAGCAATAATTGAGATCAAACAAGACACATGTACTTGTCTAGTCGCTTGAAACTGATTTGCATCAAGAAACATTTATGCAGAACTTAGCAAGACTCGTCTTAAATAAAAAACTAATGCGACTATTCCCAGCACGTCACAAGCGCACGCGTTTTGTGCCAAACTTTGACTGGATAGAATTAAAAATGAATGCTATGTGCGGCAAGCAAAAATAGGGTTGATATATTGGAAAAAATGCTGAACATTAAAACTTTAAAGATATAATTATTTACATGGATACACACACAGACACACACACACACAAACACACACATACACACACACACACACAGACACGCATCCACTTTAATCATTTATCTAATTATTTTTACATTGCATGAATGTATATATGTATATATAAGGCACATGTTTATTTTATTAGTTGTATTTTAATACTTAAGACACCTTGTATGATCCTCTACTAATCACATACGATACGCTGAATAATTCATTTAAATTAAGAAAAAAATTGGATAAGAAAATCTAGCAATTGGATGTACCTCGTTTTTTTATTTTTAATTCACCACGTACTAAATTGTCAACCCTAAAGATATATGGTGCTAGTGTGCCACGAACGAAGTGCACTTTGCGACTTTTCAATACGTAGTAGACTCCGTGGCTTTTAATTGGGTTCGCACCGCTTCTCACGGTTTGTCTCGTGATTCCGCAACAAAAATGAACAACCCGACTATACTACTGCGAATGAATATAATCTTCGATTGCTACCTTTATTGCTGATTCATTAATACACAAAATAAAATAATATTAAAAACATTTTTAAGAACAATTTTTTACGCAAAGAGAAAATAATGATTGTCTATTCTACTGAACGTTGACGTCTGGAGCCAATCGTAAAAATGTATTATCGGAACTGATCCAACAAACAAAACAAAGCCATATTTTAACTCCGTAGAATAAGGGAAAATGTTTCTAATTCCCGTAACCGTAACAGCCTGTGAATGTCCCACTGCTGGGCTAAAGGCCTCCTCTCCTCTTTTTGAG
Organism: Nymphalis io; assembly: GCF_905147045.1. Classification (NCBI taxonomy): domain Eukaryota; kingdom Metazoa; phylum Arthropoda; class Insecta; order Lepidoptera; family Nymphalidae; genus Nymphalis; species Nymphalis io. The sequence goes on from NC_065888.1 coordinate 1,833,649, forward strand.
GAGAAGGTTTGGAGCTTATTCCACCACGCTGCCAATGCGGGTTGGTGGTTTCTAATTCATCAAGATATTTTTTTATTAGTAGGTGGACGAGCAATTAACCAAACCTTATATACTTAGGGAACTAAGATGTTGTGCCCTTGTGCCTTACTACCTTTCAAAGCGGAACGCAACAATATTAAGTATTGCTGTTTGGTGTTAGAATATCTGATGAGTGGGTGGTAATAGTACCTACTCAGACGGGCTTGCATAAAGCCCTACAACCTTATTATTTGACATAAACAAACATTACAAGTTTAATAAAAGCTGGTAAAAACGTATTATCATAATTTATCAAAATTGTAACCCTATGTTTGTGATTATGACTTATAAATTATTTATTTATTTGAAACCTTGTTGAAATATTAAAATGTCAGTGTCAAGCTTGTACTAAAACAGGAACGACAGCAAGCAACAGCGGTTTTATAAAACGAACATAATATTTAAATATGCTATTTTAAAAAAAATTATGTATGTCGTTGATGTAAAAAAATAACTCTAAAAACTCGTAATTTATTCTAGATAGAAAAAAAGAACATGGTAAATCATGTATATTTATGTAATACTGATGGAGACTCTATCTATATGGAAAGCGAGTCCCTATCGAGTGACCGTAACCACAAAACTCGCATCGCAGAACGTATCGTCGAAATGAATACTAATAAATCAAAAGAGGCAATACTAAACTTTTGAAGTAAATTAATATAAAGTTGTGCAATCTTACGTGCATTGGTATTCAGAGACTACGTTCATATAACAGGGAAACGAAAGATTTTAATGAAAGCCTGCCATCTTGAGATTGCATTAGAGTTGATATTACCACCTCATACTTTTTTGTTTGTTCTATCATTTTTTAAAAACCATTCCATTTAAATTAATAATATCCTCCAGACCGATTAAGACTATGGCGACCAATCTCAAGAGAGATTTGCCAACTACGCAGGAGATATTATAGTGCACAACTATGTGCGCAAACACAAGTGCACTCTCTATTCCCTAACTCTCATAATCCGATGGGACGGCAATCCGACACGACTGGAAAGAGTTCAGGCGCAGGACCAACGGCTTTACGTGCTTTCCGAGGCACGGGAGTGAACACACTACCAATCCAGGCTCCGGGCTACTACTGAGAATTTTCTGACAGAAAAACCTAATAACTTTTTATTGGCCCTGGAAAATGCACTTAGGACCTCTGGGTCTGCGGCCTTACATCAAGCCACTAGACCAATGACCATTTAAATCATACGTAATGTTAACAAAGATTTTTAAATTTATGTAAATATTTACGTTTGTAAAGATTTATATTTTATACTTCACAACACATGACATATATATACGTGTGTAGTATATAATAATAAATATTTATTTAATTGCGTTACAAACAAAGATTTTGTAAAATTTGATTAAACAGAATTAATAAATAATCAAAAAAGCTCCACAAAGCGTATATGAACACTGTCTCTCAGATATTTCTATACTTTGATAGTATTTATGTAGGTTTATAACATTATCAAAATATACGTAAAAAAAAGATTTTTAAATAGATAATTTAAAATTACATATAGAAAATATTTAAATTAATAAACTTATTATTATTATGTAACACAAAAATATATAAATTAATAAAAATAAATTTTTGTATACAATACAATAAAGGTAATTTTCAAATACTTTAGAAATTTGTATTCAAGTTAACATATATTAAATCATACATCCTGGTAAGACCACACCATTAAAAAAATTAAATACAAAAGTGATGGTCGTTACAGCTCTATATGTTCAGTATCTCGGAAAATCATATCCTTGAACTCGCAGCAGTCGCAACAGCTGTTCCTTTAAGCGTTCCTCCCGCGGCTGACCACCTCCTTCTCTTTCCCGCTCCTAATTATTTGCTCTTTCATTATTTCATTACAAAACGCCTATCGCAGTTGGATAATAGAATATCGTCATATCAAATAATTAGAAAAAATCCTGTTTACGATTATTGTGATTTTTATTTAGAAATTCATTTTTTATATAAATTACATTTAGGGCTGATATTTTAATATGAGTAGTAGTAACAAATTTTGAATGCCCCACCGCTAGGCTGTCGGCTGCACTGAACACGAGATGAATTATGAACGCAATTTAAGCATATGAAAATAAAGTGATGCTTGTCCGGGTTTGAACCTGTAGTCTTAAAATAAGTTATTGAAAATAATACATTAATAATTTGACTGCTACGTTCGTTACTGACTAAGGCAACGGAACCCGAAGTCGCCGTTTTGAATCCCGCATGTGCCCAATAAAAGGTCCTGCGTCTGATTTCATTCCGGCCATACGGGGTTATCGTCCCATCGGACTAAGAGACTTAGGAAGTAGATATTGCACGTGTGTTGCAACACACGTGTGTGTCTCCTTTATACCTATAACACAGATGTTTATTGAGTTTAGACACCGTAGCCGAAATTTGATTTGAGCTGTGAATGTGCCTGTGCCTTTTTGTACACTTAAAAAAAACTGTTGTTAAAATACAAAGATTTTTTTATAGATTCTTCTATAATTTTGTATAAACAAACAAATGTATTTTATTATTAGTTAGGCTATATATAAGTTAAACTTTCATTTGTGATTCCGCTGATTGATTGAACAAAAATTACGTAATATTCGTATGAAAATAATTATATTTTAATCATATTCGTAATAATAATTCCCTATTTGCAAACATGTATCTATTTGCAAATAGGTTCACAAATATCCTAAACACAAAATAATTTGTTGTTTGGACTTTTTGTAAATATATTTAAAATACAAATATAAAAATATATATAGCATATATTAAACTGAATTATTTTAAAAGGTTTTTGTAATACGAAAACCCAACACAAGCTTATGTACCTATGTTTACATACACACACACATACCTTTAGTATTTTGGTCTCATTAATTCTTGCTATTTGTTTAGGATCAAAACTTCAAACACATCAGCTTTACGGCGGTGATATAATAGATTTTGCTTTTTAAATATTTATGATGTTTTGACCAGATGTGATATTTATGAAAGTAAACACTCTTTTCATTAGCTGCGATAGAAAATCAAATAACATCAAGATATTATTTCTCGCAAATGCGACCTATTTTTTAAACTCCCAATAAGTATTTTTAAAAGCGAATCCAATTCCGTCCTCTTTGTAAGAAAAATAAGGAAAATAATTTGAAATTATAAACGGCATTGATATGCCGTTCGTTAATATTAACCAATCAAAAGGCAGATGTCAGTTCACAGTTGCAATGTACGTTGACTAAGGAAATTTTCATTGCAAATTCTGTCATCGTGCTACATGCGGAGGAGCTGCTATACAAACAGCCGCGTTATGGATGTCAAACTTAAACGAACCGAAATCGACCCCTTGCTTTAGAACTGAAGCCACTTTTAATACGACAGGGCTACCTACATGTGAATTTTTTTGCACAACATAGTTTAATAATTGCGAATGATAAATAAAAATGCTTTAACATTAACTTAGTACGAATAAAGAAACAAAAATAATATAAGTAAAAATCATTCAAAGTTAATTCAAAAATAAAACTAAGATAAAGAGAACAGATTAAATCGTAATAGTTGAGTATGTAATTTTGGGCATTCAACTATTGTATATATATTCAACTATTGTATGTGTATATATATATATATATAGAGTCCATGAATGGAATGTTAAATGTTTTGACAGCCCTCAATACGAATCGGGAGCGCCGTAACGAACCACACTGAACACGTGTGTTCTTAGTAAGGAACTGTTGATCCATGCTTAGCTTACGAAAACACACGGCATGTCCACGCCTCTAAAAATGCTTTAATTTTCTCAAAGAGAGCGATACCTTATTAACTTTTTGTCTTGCGCAGATAGCTCAAAAATCAAGACAATATTTCAATTAAAAAAAAGTAATAACGAAATCTATCTACAATATATATAGAAACAAGTTATGACAATATTATAATAATAAATACAAACTTTTTTATTATTCTATTTTTAAATTATAATATTAGTTATACAACTTATTAATAGAAAAAACAGTTAACGTTTCTATAAAAGTATAGTACCTACTGAATCATTATATTACTAGGATATTCAATACCAATTGGATCAGAGCAAGGTTCAATTACAATATAGACAGATAAAATATAAAGCATATCATAAGATAGATACGTTGTATTGATCGAGTCATCGATGCGACAACAATTTGCCGGTCTGCTCGCTTCCAGTGGCGCTATGCAAATGCCCGCGCTCCATTTTCCGCTGGGCCGATGGCTGCGGCAAAGAGCTTTGCGGGGCTAGGGCGAGGGGCCTTGCATACCGGATGTTCCGCTGTCGTCGCAGGAAATTGAGAACGCTGCATAAATCCTCATCCTACAAACCAAATTTGATACGCCCTAATCCGGATATTGATATGAAACCAACACCGCGGGCAAATATTTTAATCATTTAACCAGAGATTTCTTTCTTTGTAAGTTTTAAAATCACGATATTAGAAAACATCAGTACAATTTCCGTACATAAATGTATTTTTACAAATTCTTGTGGGGACCAAGTATAGCGCGTCGAATGTCAGTAGGGTGAAATATTGTCGGGAAAATTGAATACGTGCAGGTATTCACAGCCACTTCAGTGTCCTTTGGATATTTCACTACAAACACCTTCTATACGCTATAAAACTATACACACACACGCGTAACATCGCGTTATAATGTAGTTTTATGAGAATATTTATAGCACGAACTACTTTGTGTATATAATATCCATAAGAAAAATAAATATTATATTAACTACAGCTGATAATTGACTCACTGGCTTACCTAAGCATTCTCCTAATAAGTGAAGGTTTACAGCTTATTCCAACACGCTGCTCCAAGGCGGCATGGTGGTTGATTTTCATCCAATGCAGTTCCTTCACTACCGAGCATGAGAGTAATGATTATAAGCACAAAATAAGTACTTGTAAATTCAGTGATGCTTATCCGGTTTTGAACAAGCAATAACTTCAGTTAAGATTGACATTTTATTACTAATGCGCCACATCTAGTTTTATAAAGAAATAAAAATAATATAGTGATTTTATTGAAAAAAAAAACTGAGATAAATATTGTTTATTTATTTAAGAATAAGTGTTTGATCATAAATTTCAACACGCAAATTGCTTAGTAGCTTCCTTCACCTGTTCCTGTGATTAAACAGCTTTTCCCACAAACAGTCTTAAAGAAGGCGACGCGACGTCAAATGTAAATGTTGGTCTAAGGAAACCTTTTGCGGCAGACCGAAAGAAAAATTCGCACGTTCACAGTATTTGATGTTTACTTCCTTCACCGACAACGAATAAACACGAATTACTGTGATTTCAAAATTAATGTTATTACAAATAATCTAATAATCTATATGCAATAGTAGTTAATTACAAAAACAACTGTAACTTACATTATTACATAATAATTAAAAAAAACAAAGAATATCCATAATCATTATATTAAAGATGTTAATTATATTAATTTACATCACTTTAAAATATTAATGGTAGCTATTAAAACGATAACAATTAGTTACTGGCCGAAAACTTGTCTATATTACTAAACTCTATTAAAAAAATACTAATCGATGACATTATTATTTGCACAAGATATCTGTTTGTGGCGAACGGCAGCATTACGAGGAGTTACAGATTAAATTTTAATCAGAGTCGGCACGTTGATACTTTAATTAAGTTATTCAATAATTATATATGTTGTAGGGTTGTTATATTTTCACAGAATTTTGTCTTTCGTCACAATTTTGTACTAGCTCCTCGTCCCGGCTTCGCACGGTTTGAATGAGTGTCAACATAAAACGTTTATATCGTACATATCACTCTAATGGTTAACACGGAACACGTCAGTAAAGCTTCCAGTCGACATGATTTTTACGGCATATTCAACATTTATCGCCATATTTCAAACAATTTTCACAAAACCTTAAATGAATTAAACACTTAAACCTTCCTCATAAACCGTATTTAGTATTGAAATTCGGTTCAGTAGTTTTTGAGTTCATCGCTTTCAGACAAACAGACGAGAGGATCTGTTTTATAATATGTTATGATCAGGGATCGATTTCAATTAAACTGCAACAGCAAATCTTAAATATCATGAGAGCAAAATGCAAAATTATGCGGTTTATTTTAATAATGAATTTTGTCGCTAATTTGTTTGTAGTTTATAACATTTCTTCTTTTTAACATGGTGAATATTTAAAAAATAATAATAATAATAGGAATGTTAGTAAAATAATAAAGCATTTATTATATTGAATATTTGTTGTTAACTAGCTCAAAATATGGCTGAAACTACAAGAAACATGAAATTAAAAGCAAACTATTCTTGAAGATTGTGAAATTGTCCGTTTCAAAACGATGTCCGAAAAAAACGAGCTACCTATTATGGCACTGAAGGTGTCCAGTGAAATTACACTTTAACTGAAATTGTTGAGAAATTACTGCGATTGACAGATATCTGTGCACTTATACACGTTCAATTAAAAAAAAACATCATTTTTTTAAGTAAGCCTATGACATATGGAAAAATATTGAAGGTAGTATTCAAATTATAGCTTTGCATTAAAAGCACTAGAACAATTTGCGACCCTATCAAAATTAAGTATAATGTAAATCTTCATAATCTAATCTCATGACATGTGATATTATAGTGCAAAAGGTTGTGTGCAAATAAAGGTGTGTACTCTCGTAAGGTGATGAAGATGAAATCGGAATCCAACAGCTTTACGTGCTTTCCGAGGCACGAGAGTGTAACACTGCCAACATCAACAACAAGCTTCTTCTAATAGTTTTTTGTAAAAAATGATAGTTTTTAATTGGGCTGAGCCTGCCAATACATGACAGTTATAAAAACATAAACATATAATGTATGACGTCATAATTTTCATAAGACAATTTTATTTGTACACAAACATTGTATACTTCGAGAATGTTTATTACTTGCATTAGATATTAACGAGTACAGCGAAGTCTAACTGCTCCAAGTGATTTTATCGACACGGAATAGAACTAGCTACGAGCTAGGGGTACATTAAATTCAATAACACGAGTTAGGGAGTTCGGCGCTCGCTCCGACCGTCCTCAAATAAGTAAAGAAGAAAACTTTCGAAAAACTCCGCTCAACTTGTACTGTTATGTGTATAAATTTTTGCAAGGCAAACTAAAATAAGTATGTATTGTATCAATGGAACGACGAACCTATTTATAAAGTTCCTCGCTACCTCGTCAGATGCATTCCGAAATCTCAAACAATCTGATCTTTCTTTTCGATGTTTTATTCTGTTTATTACAAAGAAGTTATTAATTATATCCGGATTGAAACGTAATATAATTTTCTATTAATTTTTATATATTATCTCATTAACTTAATTATTTAAAAGTTTATAATAAATAACTTTATTCTCCATACTTTAACACAATAGTTTTCTTCTGGGAAATATTTTGTTCTTTTTAGATTCTCTCATCATAATAATTTTGTTATTACTAACAATAAAAGGGGTCTGTTTTGTTCGTTTTTCCGGTTTTTTTTTATATGGGACTAGTATTTTTTTATTTTACAATTTCAAGATGTGACATTTTTTAATACATAGGTAGGTATAACTTATAATGTCAATGTGGTAGGAGAGAAAATTGTCGGTGCGAGCGCTTACCAAGCGAACGCTGCCAAAACTATAAAAGACACACGAAAAATTTATAGATTGGAAATCTACAAATTTTTCGTGTTTAAAAGAAAGTCAGCGTCAACATATGTATCTGAAACCATTAAAATAATATATCAATCATTTAATAAAAAAAAATGTTTAAATACGTAGTTAATAGGGAAAAACTTTTATAAAGTATATTAATACTGTGTAACAAATAAATAAATTTAGCGTTTTCTATTAATTAGACGTATCTATTAATTAATACAAGTTAGGTAAGTTTAAAATTAGGATCGGTAGTTATAGAGATATTACAAGATATTTGATGAGAAAAAACGTGTGCAGCAAACGGTAAAATTAAACGCTAGGCTCGATGCTTATTTCATTATAATATTTCTTTTAATTGTAATAAAATTGAATAAAAGAAAGTTCAACATAAACAAATTAACGTTGTAAAACCTTAATTTTGCGTCAACTATTTTTTTTTTTTTTTTTTATAGAATAGGAAGGCGGACGAGCATATGGGCCACCTGATGGTAAGTGGTCACCAACGCTCTTAGACATTAGCATTGTAAGAAATGTCAACCATCGCTTACATATCCAATGCGCCACCAACCTTGGGAACTAAGATTTTATGTCCCTTGTGCCTGTAATTACACTGGCTCACTCACCCTTCAAACCGGAACACAACAATATCAAGTATTGCTGTTTTGCGGTAGAATATCTGATGAGTGGGTGGTACCTACCCAGACGAGCTTGCACAAAGCCCTACCACCAGTAAATTCATATTTATAATTTTTTTACTTCACTTGAATATAAAAAAGTCACCTTTTTTATTGAAAGTGTTGATGAAAGTCAAAGAAATGATCTTTTCGACTTCATTCATCGTTTAGCTGCACAGTAAACGGAGCGTTTATTGAGTAGAAAATTATATGCAAAATCACGACTGTAGTCACGGCACACCACAGAGGCGAGGGAGAAATAATTAATGTTGTAGCCACAACAACTCTCAGAAATTCAGTTTTTATAAAATAAGGCAAACTTTTTCGAAATAGATTATTCTAATTTTATGAAACAATATTGTAGTAGGGGATTAATTTGGATCGTGGGTCATGCGCTATGGAAAGCCGTTTTAAAAACATGGCGCCGCCATAATGATTGCTTGATGAGCGTCATGTTGCACCATCCAGCTAGACTTGTACTATATTATAACATAGATAGATTTCCACTTTATTTTAAGCCGTTATGCGTTTATTTTAATTAATCAAATAATTTTTAAGTAAATCGTGCTTCTTTCTACATCAAATAACAACAGAAAATAAACTCAACAACTATCTACATTAAAAATAATAAAAGAAGTTATTCAAATTATTCAAAACATCTTGTTAAAAAATATAACGTTATATAAATATATAACGTTATAAAATATAATAACAGTATTTAAATGATAAAATTATCTGCCAGTATTCTAAACAATAACAAACACACGATCTACTCGTAACTAACAAATTAAACTTTAGTTAATTCGATACTCGACGTCTAACTCGGTTGTGTGTGCTAACGTGTGCGAGTGAAAATTAGAGAGTAAACTAACGAATACTTACTAGTTTAGTCATAGGCACTAGAGTGGAGACGAGTTGAGAATGTCCTAACAAGTAAACTGTCCGGACCCGCGGCGAATAATAATGCACAAAACGCGGCGACAGCGACGGCCTTTACTGCAAACCATAACGACTCTCGGAACTTCTACAGATATCTTTGAGTACTTTGTATGCTTGTAATACGATAGAATTTAAAGTGACTGCACTGTACAATACTGCAATTTATTCTATATTCAAACAAGTGTTCATTTTTTTTTACTTTTAATAGTTTTTGTTGTGGCCAGTTGTTATGGAAATATTGTGTTTAACAATATATCAAGAAAAAAACGTACAAATATTTCATGTCAATTCTCTTTCTGCTTTTTTATTGTTTTAAATAGATAGTTTTTGGCCAATAACAATTTTATTACATCAATCACTATAAGATTATTGCATTTACTATTATATACTTGTAATTCTTTAACTTACGGAATCCTTATTTACGTTGAAATAAAAGTAAGTCTAAATTTATGTAATTGTATGCTCTATATTATTTAGCTTATGGTTTATAAAGTTATTTTCTTTATATATATTTTTTCGTAAAATTCGCGTTTTGTTTGCCTCAAACTAAGTAGTAGGTTTAAATCGTTTTTAACGGCATTATAACGCCTTCCAATAAGTCAATTTTTAGTTTATTATTTGTGACTATTAAAATTAATAGTGTTTAATAATATATGTAAACCTTTTTTTCACGCAGTGCAAACCTGCCGGAAAGGTACCCGGCTTCCTTGGAGAGTCTATCCCTAGTCTACCAAGATTATATAACACCGCACAACTTACTACATTTTTTATAAAGTTTTTTAAACTGTAACTAATATCTTATAAACTACTAACCCAATTAGAGCGTTTAATTTTATCTGCGGGAAAAGTTTACTTATTTTCATAATTTAAAACTTAAAAAGAATTATTACGAACTATGCATCCTTACCGGTGCTACCGTTTTGTACAGAACCGTCTGGATGTGTATAATCCAGTCACCAGCTATTTTACCGTTAAAAATATAAGGTATTGTGTATTCGATTTGAATGGTTAGTGAGCCAGTATAATTACAGGTACATAACCTCATAAGTGTTGTAAGGATTTTATATTATTCACGTTTGTGAATGATGTACAATTTGCACTTCTACCTTGATATGAAAAGTTTAAAAAAAAGGTCATAAAACTTATATATCAGGTTACTCTGTAAAAATTTTCTGTTTAAGTTTATTCACATTGAATAGTTTCTGCGTATATGTCTTAGTTTTGCCAATGGTCAACTCACTCAAACATACCAATATTTTAAAAAAATATGAAACGAATATTTTACTAAATGTTTATTCAATCTACGGGAATTCGAATACTATAAACTTATTTGTAAAAATCTGTATCAATTGTACAAGCTAATAAATCATTAAAATTTCTATATTATTTAAAAAAAACGTTATGAATATTGGTCTGTTTACACAATTCCTAAAGTACAATGAGAAGCGACGGCAGTAAAATTCTCTTATCTTATTTAAAGTGCAGCGCCGCCTTACCCCAGCGTTGCGGGCGCTAATAAAACCGCAAATTTACTTGCAAGTCACGGACTAGATTACCGCCAACGTCGCGGCCTCTCGATCGGTCCACAGAACAGATGCTCAATTGGTTATCTCCCTTTCATATCTCACTTTAAATCAAAACTTACAATTTATATACATCTAAGTTGTGAATATGTCTTAAATGCGATTTTAAATTTATCCTACGCGACACGTAATGTAATAAATATTGATCATTTCCAACTCCAAGGTGGTAGGGCATTGTGTAAGCCCGTCTGGGTAGATACCATCCACTCATCAGATATTCTACCTCCAAACAGCAATACTTAGTATTGTTGTGTTCCGGTTTGAAGGGTCAGTAAGCCAGTGTAACTACAGGCACAAGAGACATAACAACTTATTTCCTAAGATTAGTGGCCATATTGAAGATGTAAGGGTGGTTAATATTTCTTTCAGCGCCAATGTCTAAAGGCGAGGTGGTGACCACTTACCATCAGGTGACTTATATTGTCCGTCCACCTACCTACTTTATAAAAAAAAGAATGCGCCGCCGACTGGGATTCAAGATATTATGAGGTCAAGATCTCATGGGCGTCTAATTCATATATTACTAATTCTCGGACCACAGCAATACAAACAATATATATATTAAAAATAATTGACGAGTGCGTGGTACCACCAAGCTACCACTTTCAACACGCACTTTAAGCTTAATAGGGGAATAATATTGGAATATTTGTAATTGCTTTTATAAACAGACGTAGCTTGCTTATATTAAAACATTTTTTATTTTTGTATGATAATAATTATTATAGACCTATTACATTTTAAAATGAACCCTATAAGTAAGAGAAACGAAATTGGTCCCAAAAAGTAGGTTCCATCAATAAATAAGTGGTGGTGGAGTTAGCAAATTGAATTGAATAAAACACACAAGTCCGCTAACGAGCCGCTGTTTACCCAAGTGGACACTAATTGGCTTAGCCGGTGGTCGCCATCGCATTCAAAACAAAACAATCTGAGCGCAGCGCTCGAATGGATATGGTATTTTCCCTATTTTTTCACACTTCCGTTTGAAATATTTGCAAGTTGGCTTTGATCACCTTTATTGTGAGGATCGTGGTCTATTTACAATGAACGACTATTTTTTACAATAACCAAATTAATATAATATAGTTATATTGTTTTTGATTGGATGATATTTTTTGTAATTTTTCAAAAATCATAATTTTGATTATCAATAATATAACTACTTTAGTTACACGTAACGGGTTTTACCTATATAGGAAAATCGTTTACAAATTAAAAATTAAATGCAGTCGTCGAAAATTTTATGTAAACTTACTAGCTGACCCTTGCCCACTTCGTTGGGCGGTAAACATTATTACTTGTGATCGATTGGCCGAACATTAATAATATTATCTCGCGTATTTGATATTTTAAATTATGCAATCTTAAACTATGCAACCAAAAAACAAACTGTAAAAATGAATTTTATTAATATAAAATTTCCTTGTTAAAAAGCAATTTATTTTTAAATTGACGTATAAAAAAACCATCTAATAAAAATATCACTCAATAAATTACGACACGGTCGCGGTTCTATACCTATGTCGTATTATCTCTTTAACCATTGGTCCAAATTATATGGTCAAAATTCTTTTGTTTTAAACACTTAAAACGATGAGTTTACTTATTTTGATAGGAATTCATAATTGTTGATAATATGACCAATAAATATGACCTAACAATTTAAATTATTGTTTTAATATAAAAAAATACTTTTCGTGACTTAAATATAAAAGTTAGACATATGCTGTCGCTGACTTTTTTGTAGGCATTATCAAGCTCTACAACTTTTCTCTAAAACTCAATCATATATCTCTCGTCGTTAAGGCAGCGTTCGTAAGAAACGTTTTCGTGGGACCGTTTTTTCTCCGACTTACTTTGCAAATCCCACTAAACGAAAAAGTCGTTTCATTTTTCGGGTTAAAATATATTCTATGACACTCACAAATGATGTGGCTTTCTATTAGCAAAATAATTTTCAAAATCCGTTAAGTAGATCCAGAGATTACCCCCCTACAACCTCACAAACTTTACCTCTTTATAACATTAGTATAGATATAGATGAATATTTCGCCTGTTTCATTCATGGTAAGAACATGCTTTGATTTGATTTTGCTATCAAAAAAATCTTGTTGTATAAAGACGAAATACAATTAAATTTATATAATTAAGCATGACTTCGCTTACTTAATTAATAAAAAATAATCTGTACTCTAATTCTTATATAATTTAATTTATGGTAAATTGAATTTGATAAATTGCGATGAAATGAGCTCGAAATAAAAGTAAATATTCCTCGTCGTATTGATTCAATATTATAAGCATAATAAATTTCATAGGTTATATTAATTCATCGTTTTTAGATGAATATTATAACTTTTATCAAAATATCTAATGTAATCATTGAAAAGATTTCCTTTAATTTACCTTATAATGTTTGCATTTTTTTTGTCCGTAATTTTCGAGAATATTAAAGTTGTGTATATATTTGAAATAAAGCAAAAGAAAAAGAGACGTGGCATTTAAGACACGCTTATTATGCTGTGTTAAAGTAATAGCTGATAGCTTTATATAAATTGAAATAATATGATGCCATATCCAATTAATTTAAAAACTATACTTAGTTGTCATTTCGGGTGAATCTTGAATGAAAATACAATCACTGTAACAAGACGCTCGACTTATTTAAGACTTTAATTACTCTGCAATTATATGAATGACTTGATTTAATCACTAAGTTTGTTTTAGCTACGGATCTGCTTCAAAATATTCTTTCGGGATAAAAGAAAGTCTCTCAAATATTACTCTCAAGCCTGTAAATATATATGAAAAGCCTAAATACGTTGATTCATTGCTCAATTACTAGATAAAATGTTTAAAAGTCTTTCCTTTTATAAAATAGAGACACAGTAAGAGAAATATACACGAAACATTTATATAATGTAAAAGAAATAACTGTAAATCTTTATATAATTTAAAAACATTAAATGTTTTCGGTTTTTTTAAGTACAATAGCAAGCAATCTTATTTTTAAGCGTCATTAATATAAAGGAAGTAAACACGAAGACCTACCTTGTAAAGCCGTAGATTTTATTGGTATGTTTTAAAGTCATAAATAGATGTTAATAGGATCTGTTAAATATCATAAACGAAGTAAAACAAAATAAAACAGTCCAATAAGAGCCAGGTAATTTCGGAGATGCCGCGAGGCAGTCGCTAACCTAGGTACACACCTCAAGAGAAAACAGTAAAGGAAATTTAAATAAACACACTTAAGCTTACTGCGGTGAAATGAGCTCGAAATAAAAGTAAATATTCCTGTTCGTATTCAAGTCAGCGAGTATGAAAGAAATATTAATTGTATTAGGCTAATTCATAATGTCTTTTAAACCAGATGGTTTTAAAACGATGAATATAATTATGCAATTATATATATTACTTAAATTAATATTGAGACTAGTAAATGTTTTTGTATTTTATGTAAATAAGATACATTTTGATTTTTTTCTTTTAATATATAAAATTAAAACTACTAATACATTATTACGGATACTGTTTAAATTTATGAAATTTTTATTTCGATAAACTGATATACGATTTTTTTAATGAAGTAGTATAGTTGGGGCATACCTACAATAATACTACTACTTACAATAATGGTTGGGCATAATGTAGTTCCTTATGTGTGGGTACTTTTTAGTCACAATTTGGTCATGTTATTCGGTCGCCATGGTCTCGCCTTGAGGACTTGACATGACAAATGAATGCATTTTTAAACACATACACGATCGAATTTAAATATTAAATCCTATTTTCTCGCTGAATTACTACAAACTACAGAATATAATTTATAATTATATTTTAGTGTCAGTATGATCCTTATGGATACCGGAAAAAAGCGAACAAAACGACGGACTTGATCTGCTAAATCCGCTCATGTGGAATATTGAACCAGACCGTCATTACTAACCATAGAAACGTTATGAAACATGTTCGAGAATCGAAGTGCTGATTGAAGTATTGTTTATTTATGTATCTAGAGATTCCATGAATTACATATGAAAAAGTCAACCCACTTTTTACAACACAATTTTCAGGCCTTTACATTTTATTCAATACTATAATATAACGATATTTGAATAAAGAATATTAAGATTTGATTTCCTTATTTATTTATTTATTGCGTTGTCATTATATTATAAAAAGTCTTAATAGTTATTATGCACTTTGATGCAAGCTAACGTAACACGTGCACTCACCGCTTCATAAAGCTTTGGCTAAATTCAAAAGATTCACGAACTAATCTATGGAAAACGCTCGAATTAACCATTTAATCAGTTGTCTGTAATTGTCTTAAATAAATCAAGATAAACTTTATTTGACAATTTTTAATCGCAATTTTATAATATTCAATAAACATAAAGCTATTACTGATTCGGGATCTCGACCCTAAAAGATCAGCAAGGTATTCAGAAATAACTCTGTTGAAACGATACAAAATTTAACTGCGAATAATTAATTAATGTAACTATATCAATAATAAATTATTCACATTTACATTTTGTATTATAAAACTAAAATCAGCTAATAATAATTCCACGTTATATAATAATTATTATTTAACAATAATAGAACTTCAATATAAATTTCTTAAAATTAACAAAAAATGTAACTTCATCCTATGGAGTTTCTGCGAAGTCAATTATATCCACTACATATGTTATATATACGAAATCTAAATGAATTGCTCTAAGGACGTGAAAATTCTCTATTAACACTGAATTATAACTTTAAGTTACTACATAAATCTCTGAAAACCTCCATGATATTCATATAGAATCATATAATTCAAGTTGGTGCAAATAGTATTCAGATCGCGAAAGTAATTTTAGAAGTGTTAATACAAGGCGGTGCGTCTCGGTGGGTTCTGATGCCGCGCAACGTCACACCCGGCGCGCGCCTCGGCATATCACTGGCTTGTATCTTGTGTTCAATTTGCATATAAATTGTGTCTTGCGGTCAGACAGCCCCACAAGATGACACACGTCTATGATGTCCCCGACCAAAAGTTTATCATATCACCCAAATTGCATAGAAGATAACATGATGTAATCCGGTAATTTAAACTCTCTAATCTTAGAATTATGCTAAAATTATATATGTATGTATATTAATAGGTACATTAACTGGCTAATGTATAATTGTAATAGAAATCATAATTTAATGGCGGTCATAATTCATCTTTTATCGTTACTAAGTTAAATTAACGCCTATATTAGTCTTCATCACCCTCGGCTTCTAACGCAGCAATAAAACGATGAAAGAACCTAATTTTTCAGCAAATCATCTCCGGCCGCCATGAAGTCATCAATATTCATTTTGCGGCGCGCCTCCAAAACAAACACCTTTCCGAAGTAGCATAACGTGGTTCCTTTGAAGGCAACTATGACGCGGGTGACGGCTCGCCGGCGCAGGGGGCTAACTCAATTTATTTGGATAATTGGCTTGTTTCACAAGCGCGTTGTATACCAATAAATTGTTTCACTTTACTGAATAGTTAATAATAAAGGTATCATTATTTTAATGTAGCATACACAAGTTTCGGTTAAATAGTATTAAAATAAGCACCTCAATTAGTATTGAATGTCAATTTATTAGATATAAAAGTTAAGTAACGTAACATCTTGTAACTGTCCCACAACTGAGCTAAGGCCTCCTTTTGAGCTTATGTGTTTAAGGTTTTTGGTCTAGCCACTATGTCACTTCGGCTCACTATCAGATATGTTAAAAATATTTAATTCGTGTTATAAGCCAATAAATAAATAAATGCAAAGAACAAACATGTAAATATCGAATGAACTACTGTTAAGTTTAATGTTCTCATTATTAATTTAAAAAAACATAGTTATACGTAGTATAATTATATAAAATTCTCCTCTTTTGTTTTTATTTCGTCACTATTTTACAGATTTTAAAAGCAGATAGATATTATTGGTCTAAAAGATTATATTCCAATTTCCAAAAATCTATATCCAATAAATTGAATCAGAGTATTATAGTGTATAATTTAAGGAAGGTCCAGTGGATAGGGCGATACCGGCGAAGTACTCTCCGTCGCTTCCGCAACACCCCTTCTATTTGCATATAAATTATGTCCCACATATTGAGAAAGGAAACTTTGAATGTCGTAAACTCAAATTATGATACGATAGCAAATGTATAATATGAATGACATTTATCCAAAATATAAATATTTTGTATTTTTTTACTTTTACTACTTAATATGTAAAGGAAATAAATAAATATATATCATTTGAAATAATATTTATGGTCTCGGTAAATATCTATTTTAATAAATGAAAAATTTTTTGTTATGTCTAACTGAAAAATTACTTCTACAACTAACTACCGAAAATGAGGAGTATTTTGGAGAAGATTTGGTATAATATATTAATATAAAATAAGCTGTGCTTCGCAATTTCACCCACTTTAAATATAGACCATTGACATGACGAGCTTAGATTTCATATTCTTGTGATAAATACAATATCATTACTCTTTGTAATATAATTTGTTGTGTACACAATATATTATATGAACTACAGCTAAAAATATAACTCTTAAAAAGTATGTAGTAAATAAACGGAATCAAAAGAACGCTGGCACAGCTCTATTGATAAAATGATTATTGAAACGAAGGCACCGGTGGATTGGTTTAGCCGGCGCACGTACGGCCGCGGCGCTCGGCGTCCAGCCATCATTACGGCGGCTCCGCGCCAAATTGCGACATCCGCAGCCTTTAACCGTTGCACTGGCTGCACTGGCTGCACTGCCCTCACACTGACCGACCGACCAATTTAGCCCATTTCATCATAATAATAAATCTCATTTCACGACTAGATACTGAATTACAAAATATTATACTTAATAAATTGTAATTCTCGAATATTCTCTGGTTTTTTGCAAAACCTGTTCTTACATGATAGCGCAAAATAAGTTTACTTGGTTGTGTTAATGACACAACCAAGTGTATACTTTATTTTTTATTGGTGTAGCAATACCAATTTGATATTAAACAAAATTAAGTGAGGATTAAACTAAATAGCACATCGATACTGCGTACAAATAATAACAACGTGGCAGGGCATAAATATCTCATATTTACAGAAATTAATTGACTTAAATTTAAAAAAAATGTCAAAAGCTTTTCATATTATAAAGAAGTCAGCAGTCTGCAGTCGCTGCTTATTACGGAAGAAATGTCTGATTCAGAATAATTTCTTTCATCATAATCTTCCGGAATTCAAAGGAGTTTTATGGTAGATATTTGTTGTGCCAAGCGCCGTCAACCCTGGCCCGTCCCGCGGCGTACGCTACTCTGTCCACAGTAACAAGCTACTGCTGTTTATTTTACCGCAATGAATTTCCTAGAAATATTTTCTTCGTTTTTTAATTTTGAATACATTTGAGTACAATTCTCTGTGGCGGTGGCGCGCCCCCGGCAATCTCCAAATTGCCTCTTTATGTGCAGACGTTCCGACCCTCGGTTTTTCCGTCTTTTGAATGTCGTTTTGCTGTTAAATAACGGTACTCTATTATTGTAATTTGGATCATGTAAGTTGTATATCTGTTTAAGTATGATTGATGGCTGTACAACTTAGAATTTACGACTAAAACGAAATTGAACAAAAAAAGTACGTTATTTTACTGGGCACAGTGCTGTTATTAATATCTTATAAAGTTTTGTTACTAACAGTAAAAAAAGATGAGAGAAAAATCATTTACAATTGAATTAAATGAAAATATAAATAAGCGTTGTTTTAAATTTATTTCCAAATTTAACATCGTTTGCTTATGACTTGAGAAGGTACTTCTATTTATGAAAAACTCTGTTTTCAAAATTAGCTTTTAACGAAAGAATTCCTTTGAATTTCAATCCACTAAAGATCACAATTACACGTTTTACAAGATTCGAACTCATTTATTTTTCCTTAAAGAAATTATTTCTCGTGAAGCAAATTAATTCCTTGGCATTATACTTCTTTCAAAATCTGAATAAACTTGGAAAAGATTTCATAAAAAATAGACGAGACCGAGGGCCTGCGGCTAACGCCAAATTACGTCGTTATTTACAAGTATTTTCTTCTTACCAGGAAGGACGGATAATATCTGCACGCGGAATCACACGGGATTAATTGAACGTTAAAAATTCGAATTCTTTTATAACCTTTATTTACTACTGTACTAAATTAACATTGTGACTGAGACGTGATGGTTTTATTGCGGTCGAATTTTAGTCGAAAAGTGGAACGGTCGAATTTTAATTTACAAACCATATAAATTGAACATAAATCCCCATAGAATCATAGATAAAATCGTTTTTATTGTTTTGGGTGTCATGTATTAATATATTTATTTATATTTTATTGCACAATATCTGAAGAGAAGTTGAACTGAGGGTAAATAACAAGAGTGATAACAAGAGATACTTCTTAAGAGAGGTCTTATCGCTTGTAACAATCTCTGACAAATAATATCTGGTAAAAGAAATTAATAAGAATTTACACAGAGTAATTATAAAATTTAGTATGTAACATCATCAAAAGACAGACCCCATGGTAAAACTAAAAGATAAAAAAGCCTTATTTTATTCATACTAATTCATATCGTTATTAAAATTATAATTCATTTCTCTTTATTAGATTTTATTAATATTTGTAATTCATTTAATTCGCTTGTTTTATAATATAATCTAAGTGACGTAATGTTTGATATTATAAAATGAAAATAAAACACTTTATAATCCGTATATTGTATATTGTATATTAGTATATTAAATAAATTGCTTCTCCTATAGTCAGCTAGCCTTGAAATCTAAAATAGGAAATAAAACTGAAACAGAAAAATTATTATTATAATTCATATTTTATTATTCATTAGTATTTTATGTTAAACGTTTTATTTTTATTATTTATTTTACATTTATTTTATCTAATTATAATTAAACTTACATTAGGATCTTGGGAGTATGAACATTTATGAACATCGAATGCTCTCTGACATTTATCTTTTCCGGGTGTATCTAAATAAAAAATAAAACATTCTTTAAAATTAATATCAATATACCATTTATATTATGTACAAACAGAAACGAAGGCTTTCAGATGGACATTTTGCAATACTGTATTCCTTATATGTGAAATAATACCATATTTATCAACTTTAGAAGTTTTATACCTGAAATAGCTTGTTATTATAGGAAATGGGAGTCAAGCATATAGCTTAAAACTCTCTTAAACCACTAAAGTTTACGTTTAACCTTTTGTATCAAAAAAAAAAATCACCATGTTGTTTGCAAGCGTTTATCATTCTGGAGACCCGGTCCGTGTACTTATCGGGAATTATACTGACCATCATGTCGTAATCAACATTCCCTTCGTCGTCCACCTAACAATGAAAGAGATCGAAATTATTATTTATTAGAAATTATTAGAGATTTTCATTAAAGAAGTAATGCAATGAATATATAACCAAACAAAGGATAAGTAATAACTTACAAGACTCCCTTCCTCCAGTAAGCAGAACATGTAGCACTTCAATTTGACGTCTTCCTTAAATATGCCGTTTTCGCAATTCGCTATGTCCTCTGGGCAAAGTAAAAATAAAGACTTTCAAAACATACAAATATTTCGTTTATTTTTTTCTGATTACAATAAAAGATAAACATAATATTAAAACATTTACATAAACATATGCACACTTTTCTATGTAGTGTTTTATGTATTATTATATAATTCTTTAAATAAAAGCTCTTGATTTGACATCGACTTGATGGTAACGCAGTTTTATTACATAAAATGTTCTTTTTTTTTTAATTTCGGAAAATTAATTTCTGCACAGTTCTATTTCAATCGGTTATTACAATGTACTACTCAATACCCAATCATTAATTATCAGCAAAAATCTGATAAATACTTTGTACAGACCCAACGTCGAGCATACATACCGTGTTCTGGTTTAAAGGCTGAGAAAACCAGCGTACAAGCGCAAGGGACATAACATCTTAAATTCCAGTAGTTTCTATTTCTCACCGTGACACGGCCATGACTATTGCCAAAGGTGATCACTTACCATAAACGTGCCAAACATTTGCTTACCTGACTTTTTAAAATACATTCAAAATACAACGAATGAGTTATATGAATGAAAATATTATACAATATTTAGTGTAATAAAATGTGTTTAAATAATTATAGGTAAAAATATAAGTATAATTGCTTAAAATTAAAGTAATTTTAAGTAGCTACTCCACCATGAAAGTTATTCAAATCGAATGGAAAAATATTTAAAACATTATAATAAGATGCCATTTCTGATATTACATATGACAATGGGAAAAGCTTAGTTGCAAATATATTACGTCATACACAAGCGAATCAAGAACAAAGTTAACGGAAACCACATTTTCTTTCACTCACCCTCAGCCACCCCGGTCTTGCCGACGCACTCGTTATGAACATGTTGTATTATTTCTTTGATTTCGTCACTAAGTTCCTAAAAATACAATTTGTTTACGTGAAATCATTTTTCAATCGCTTTTCCGGATCGCAGTTGGATACAAAAATGTTTCAAAGGCCCCTTGTTATTGAGTCGACGCTTCGAAATTTGAATATTATGTAGTCAAAATCTTGTTATAAATGATATTAGTCTAACTTCTACCTTTGCATATTATTAAATATGTGTAAGTTGTCTGTTTAAGCATCAGAAAAAAATACTGGACCGAATTTGTTAAAACAAAGTTTATAATTACTCATACAAACTTAAATATATTTTATGTCACTTTGAAAACAGGAGCTGAAAATATAATAACAAGACCACTAATTTAATGTACCCAATGGATATTACAAAAGGAGTACTCCTTAAATAGCTTAAATATATAAGGATTTACGATAAAATCATGAATCCTTTTTTTGAAAACATTATAAAATGGACATAGACAACGTATAATACGTTTTTAAATCTAAATTTATATATAGAACTGCCAGTCTCTATGCACACGTATATGAACAAAGTTTTAAAGTAGCACAATATTCTTTGTAGTATTATATATTATGTTGAAAAAAATATTGTACCATTATGTTTATTAAACATAGTTTATATCTATGTGTTTAGAGAGAAAAGAAATTTTCGGCTCAGACGCTCAAGAGAACGCTAGCAAAACTATAACGGACATACTAAAACTGTGTTTGATTATATTTGAAAATCTCTGTTAAGTCTACAGAAAAGTTTGCCACGTAAAATACCTATAAGAATAAAAAATATCTCTATTTCTTTTAATATCTAAAGTATAAAAAATGACGTTTTCAATTCAATTTCTAACTAGGACATCTAGTCACATTAGACATTATTTATATATATATATATATAAGTAAGGATATCCTGCAAATTATAGTTGACAAATATATTTATACTAATATTATAAATTCGAAAGAAACTGTGTCTGTGTGTTATGCTTTGACGGTTAAATTACTGAGCCAATTTTGATAAAATTCGGTAGCAAGAAAGTTTGAACCAACTTTTTTATACCTAATACCGGCCTCTTCCATCTAACACACGAGCTAATCCGCGGGCAAACTCTAGTTAATCAATTTATAAGGCGTATTAGAGATATCACAAGATGTTGGCTTATCTCAAGATGAACTTGTAAACAGCGAATAAAACACACGATAACAAAAACAAGCTTAAAACTTAAACCAGAATACGGAAAAATCGCGCTAGTAGAAACAATAAAATATTATTATCTGAAATTCTATCTCTCGAACTATTCAATTATTTCCATTCTAATTGAAAGATAACTTATATTTTTCAATTTAACACATAATATAGTTATGTTCAGAGGATAGCCGATGTCGCATGCCAAATTTCCCTAAGGGTTGAGTACTAAACACCGCAGTTTAAGGGGTATTTTTTATTACGAATGGTGGTTTAGAAATTTTGGGAGAACAGATAAACATACTTTATTTTATACTTTATTGTACACTACAAAGAGAAAAAAATACAAAACATGGATACAGCCTAAATAAAAGTAGCATACAATTTTGGCGACCTTATCGCTACATAGCGATTTCTTCTAGACAACCAACCATACATACATACATACACACTCAGTCTTCTGAAATCATATACCCTCCTTTTGGCTTCGGCGTAGTCGGGTAAAAAGACGTAAGGTGTGCGGTAAGAATAAAAATTAGCAGTGAAGGGCTACGAAATCAATTCCTATCTCTCTGTGAAAATGTTATGAAAACTATGCATAAGATGCATAAATAATTACAGTCAATGTCGCTATCACTTTCTGACATCTTACGACCGTGTCCGTTTTATTTTAATTAAAAACCTCTTATCGTCGCTAGTATTTCAGAAAGTACCAATCCGTGTTATATTAATGTATATATATAAGCACAATTTCGATATACTTATAATAATAATCTTCAGTTTTATCTTTTATATAATATATTTTTAAGAAACCCTGAATAATAAGTTACGCTTATGGATAAACCAATAAACTTATATTTACGCATTTTTACTTAATGTAGTGTCATTATACAGTCCCTCAGTATATTTGTTCAACGTAAGATCCCTTTGTGAACTCAGAGAGGCAGAGAAGTCACTTCAATATTAAAAATGACATAACATTCTCAAAGAAAATTATTAAGCTGAGATTCCACGGGGACCAACCCTATGCACGTCAACTTGTATCATAACGTTAAATATTCATTTAAGACAACTTCGGATCTTATCCACTACATTCTCAAAAACAATTTATTGCAATAGAAATATTGAAAGCCATTCTTTTATTTATATATCAAAATTAGTGCTTGTTTTCGTTCGAATTTCATGTATTCAGATTTATAGACAGACAGTATTTCGTGCAGAAGGTGTCAAATATCTTGTACAAATTATACTTTTTATGTATTTATATTAAAGTCTCAACATAAATGAACATTCAACTGATTGTTAAAAAAATACGTCGGAACAATTACGATTTATTTATTTGCCCTAATCCAATGTGATCTCTGGCTTACTATTTAATGCAGGAATTTGCGGTTTACTCGCGGCGCCGTTGCGGCTGCAATGCGGTTTTATATATAACCCAATACTGCGGGCCCGCGCCTGTGCGGCTGCGGCACCATGTACACGAAGCCTTAGCCTAAATGTCACTAGTCGATAAACAATAATCTGATATCACAATTAAAAAAAACGTTGTAATTATCAATTTGTTTAAATCTGACACTTTAAAAATTTTTATACTTTATAACTAGTTTATATTATTGCAATTGTAGTGTCTTCGTTAATATTATATTATATATTAATAATAATGTAACCCATTCGTCGACTCCAGACATTTTTTTTTTTTGAGTAATTATTATCAATTTATGATATGAAATGGAAAAAGTTGTAAAGGAGTCTTTTTCGCATCAGCATAACATATTCGCAGACGACGTGAGACGTTGAGCAATAGTGTCGTGTGCATTCCCGCACCGTCACTCATCCATCAACTCCGATCTTCCCTACGTTTCATAAACTACAAGACACGTCACAGATCGTGAAAAATTGACTTTGTGAAAGTTCTCCGCAATAGGTACTTAAGGGACGCTTCGCAAGTATCATCTGTCTCCTGCAATTACTAAAAATGTTTTCGGACTAATTTGTGAATAACCATTCTTTTTATTTTAGAAATTAAAATCACTGTGCTACTATTATAAATAAAAATTTGCTGTTATGAAATATTTTACATTTACTTTTATTACTTCTCACGATCAGAGTATAAATAAGGATATGTTTCAAATGTCTTTGGTATTTGATTTCCTAGTAATATAAGTTAAAGAAAACATAATATTATCTAAAGAATAAAAAGATAACAAACACAAAAATAGAAATAACATAATTTTAAGCTTACCGGTTTTTCTTTTGCTCCACGCCCGAAAGTTATCAAAAGGAAAACAAGCAGCGCCGCCGGTAGCATGGCGTTTCGCTGTCTTTGTTTCAAAGATTGACTAATGACAAATCGTTTTATACTGGATGAGATCGCCTTTGTAGACTTAAATTATAAGGTGTAAAGCTGTAGTTAACTAGTCAGTAGTTAGCACAATAACAGCATTACATTGTTATTGCAGGGTGTAATTAAGAGGCGTGAAGTTTAGGCTTATGAATTAATAAGCAAGTAACTTTGAATGCATAATAACTTGGAGTTAAAATTCTATTGTGTTTTTTTTTTTATAAATGGATTTAATCTTTACACTCTCATCATCAGCTCATACCCTGTTGGGGACAGGGATCTCTTCCAAAGCATGACCCCCCATCATCATTTCTTCCAGCATCTTTTGTCCATTTCACCAGGGGCATATTTGATCCCTATACCTTAGTAGGCTGAAAAAAGGTGGCACATTTTCTGTGCACAAACATTTAATGATCTATAAGAATTGAAGAATTATTTTTTATGAGGCGCTATGAACACATTAAGGGTATACAGAAGGTACCACCAAAAAAACCAACCAACTAAGTTTTGCTGCCCTTAGGGGGCTAACTCGGCGTACTGACAAATGCGCCCTTGCGTGACACTGCTGAGTATAAAAATTAGCAACACTGATTTCGATTGCTATACAGCCAACGGTATGCCGCCAAAGTATCAACCCTTTATCAGCTGGCGGGACATGTACAATGAGGTTGGCTTGGAGACAGAATTTGCTTCCTATAAGTGAGTTCCTTGTGATGAGAATTTATATAAACATTGGTACCAAATTCATTCATTAGAAGATAATAATATGCAAAAACACATGAACGTACTTACATATGTATGTAAAGCCTGCTGAAATCATAAAATCTCTTTATGTCTTCGCCGTAATTGAAAATTGAAAGTCAATACAATATTAAAGCCTCAAACTAAAATACTAAATATTAAAAAAATAGGTAAGCTGTTTTTATTTACATAGTTTTTTTTAAATATTAATTAATATATTATTTTGACGGATACCTGATGAGAATTTAATATGTTTCGGTGAGAAAGGTCTCTATTGTGCTCTGAGCGATAATTATAAAATTAATGTCAAAATATACGGCGTTCAGGCCGTCGTCGGCCACAATAAGCTGAAAGGATATCAGTCCTAATGATTATTAATGTTTTGAAGACAGCTTGTAAAATCACGCTGCGCTCACATTGAACTCTACTCCGCTATTATATGTTACAAAGTGTTCGGAATTTGTTTTCCTTGTTTTAAAACTCATATTATACTATATATATATAGCCTTGTTGTTTAATAAATATTTGTATTTTTTTTTATTCTGCTAAAATTTAGCAGCGGTAGATCGTTGTGCATTAATTTTGCAAGGTACTACTACTTATTCTACCATTAATTATTATTTAACTACTTTTTTCTGTGTGTGAACCAGATTTATTTTCCAATAAATCAATAAAATATATTTTCTCTTTTTTTTTAATTATTATCTGTCAAATAGTTAATACAAATCGCGCAAACAATTTTTATTTTAAACCACTTCTGGGAAGATTTATTATTTAATGTTCTTTTATAAAATCGTATTAATAGTTACTAAATTTACGTTCAAAAATACAATTTCAATTTCAAATGAACAATTTACACTGAAGTTAATAGGAGAAATA
This sequence comes from Nymphalis io, assembly GCF_905147045.1. Classification (NCBI taxonomy): domain Eukaryota; kingdom Metazoa; phylum Arthropoda; class Insecta; order Lepidoptera; family Nymphalidae; genus Nymphalis; species Nymphalis io. Next base: position 1,860,287 of record NC_065888.1, read on the forward strand.
AAATGCTAACTCATAGCCTTCAAAAATGGTTAGGAAAAATATTTCTATAGGAACCTTTTGATAATCTCGTACGCACACTTATGCAGAATGCAATCGACATGAAAAATCCATTAAGGCCGTTTGCGTCGGTACCGTCCCAGCATAGGCGGCGCCAGTGACCGTGCTAAGCGGATTTGTTGCGTCCCTGTCGGCTGCATCCGCATCCATTCTCTATGCAGATGAACACGCACATGCATCATCGCATGCTTTATGTACTGGCAACAATATTATAGCCGTGAACCGATTAGACTGTGATTGGCAATGATTGGTATTTCAAATATTTAACAATACATTCGATTACTACAACACTTACGTTTTATAGACTTCATCGTTTTCATCGTTAATGAAGAAATTGTCTGTGGTGTACTTAATAAATATAATGTATGTACTTATTAAAATTAATTACAAGCACATATCAATGATAATAGTCAATTCAGAGTGTACTTTACTAATTTATTTCAATTATTAATACTCTAATATCTCTAAGCTAAAATCTAAAGCTCTACGGAAAATGAAACAACTGTAGTCTATAGTTATAAATAAAGCAACTTATTGGGCTGACGATCTTCAATCATCTTCAATCGGTTAGTTGATCTGAGTTAAGACAACCGGAGACAGACAAAGTTGTCTAATACCAGTGAAATTAAAATGAGTAAGTTTAAAAACACCTTTTCAACTTTGGTTAATTAAAAGTAAATTCACATTTCAACTGATATACTTGTCGAGTGTAGAAAATCTTTTTAAAATATTCTACACTGCAATTGTAAAACGTATTCATAAGATATGAAAAGAGATGTTGCTTCAGAAATGTTATTAGACTTACTCATGTATATGCAATGCGTGGACGACAGCGCCATATGTTGCCGCTCTAGCAATTTCATGTCATAAAAATTATTGACAAAAAGTCCCTTAATTAAAAAGATGCATCAATTTGTAAAGAAATAATTTAAAGATAGTGAAGAGAGGCGAGTCAAGTCGGAACGGGAGAGACGTCATTACCGCAATCAAAGCATGAACCCGCAGCATGCACCCTGTGCCCGCTAACGATGAGTGCTCTCGATAAAAATTAAAAACACGTGCAAGCCCAGTCTGAGGAAAGTTTTAATGAGACTACATGGTTTGCGCTCCACCAAAAGATACGAGTATTAAATATACATACTTGTATATCCGTGCTCTTTATTGTACGAATAGGTAACCGCAATTTAAAGTGGTCATTTAATGTTGTAGTTCAAGCCGGTTGGTCTTACGTAATATTTATAAGTTTATAAATATTAAAAAAATAATTTGATTTATGTCGAAATTCATTTCTATTCTTGAATTTCGTTTCATTTGTCGGTTGCTGAAATTGAAGTTTACTAATATAAGAATTGCGGTCAAGATAGGCGAAAACTGAAATGAATGGAAGCAACTGAAAAAGGCCTTTTTTATAGAATAGGAAGGCGGACGAGCATATGGACCACCTGATGGTAAGTCACCAACGCCCTTAGACATTGACATTGTAAGAAATGTCAACCATCGCTTACATATCCAATGCGCCACCAACCTTGGGAACTAAGATTTTATGTCCCTTGTGCCTGTAATTACACTGGCTCACTCACCCTTCAAACCGGAACACAACAATACCAAGTACTGCTGTTTTGCGGTAGAATATCTAATGAGTGGGTGGTACCTACCCAGACGAGCTTCAATAAAGCCCTACCACCAGTAAAATGATTCACAGGACACGCTGGTCACTTGATCGGGAATTCTATGAGTTAGATTAGGATTTAAGATAGATAAAACTTGTGATTGAATGTTTAGAAGCTGCAATAAGGGCTTAAATAAACAAATAAATATCGAAATTTAATTTACTGGGTATTTTTTTACTTATGATATACTAAAGAAACATATGTACATATACGCCATAACATTGTAATGCAACTTATATTTCAAGGAGAATGTTACATCTACATCATCCTACCTCACTTTCTAAATAACCAGCGACATGAAGCGATGCTTGATAAATACAACTGGTAAGCGATTAATATGCTATTCACAATATTTTTTTATTTCATTAAAATGTAACAGATGAACTAATGTTAAAAAATACCACGTGATTGTGTATACCATCGGCCATAGACATTCAAGTAGTAGGAACCATTTCTTACATAACCAACCTCGGGATTGTATACTTTGAGCTTGTACAATGGCTCACTGGTTACATGGAGAGTGTGTATGAAAAATAAGCGATGGGCGACTTCGAACACATATAACGCGTAAATATACGCTTTAGTTAAGATTTTATTTCAAAAAAATCATACAATGCATACTCGACTATGTATTGAAAATGTTATTAAAATAAAATTATGCTCATTTTAAAAACATTTATCGCTGTACTCCTTGTATATCATTCATACCTGTTTAATAAATAATTATGTAATCATATTAATTAAACTTATAAAAAAGTAAAACTGTCATTATAAACATCCCGTAGCTTTATTTTCTAGAAGTAAGAAGCAGGACAATTATCACTCGGACGAAATTCACTAAGTGTATTCGAAACACATAAAATCTATTACAATTTTTGGAGTAGATATTGCAGATGGTCCTACCGTTTCATTGCACAAACAGAGGTGGCGCGTAGAAGCGAGGTTTGTGCCCATTGACCGTGTATAAACGGATTTATAGCGGACTATCAGCAATCAACATCAACAAACTGGCCGTCAGACAGCATCTATGTCAATATCCATTCATTATTACAAATTGTATTGAGTTAAATTCTTAATGGCAATAAAAAGTTATATATATCATTATTATTATTATTACATATTAATATATATATATATATTATTTTCCCCTCTTCCCTCCCTCTGTGGCACACCGCTGGCTATTATAAAGACAGCTTCACGGAAACTCGGAGTTCTGAACAAGGGGCGGCGTTTTTTCACGCCATAACTACTGTGCCTGTTATACAAAACACAGGTACGGTCTTGCGTTGAATATTGCTCGCACCTTTCAGATGGCTCCGCTAAGTACCTACTGGAGGCCTAGGACCGGTTGCAGCGACGTGCAGTACGCATTATTGGCGACGTAAAGGTCACAAGCACCCTAGAACCTTTACAATTGCGTCGCGAGTATCAAGACTTGACTGTATCAAGGCGAGTGCTCTGAGGAATTATTCTCTCTAATTCCTGCTTCCCCCTTCCTTCTTAAGTCCGCTGGTTCTCGATGTCACCGCCTAACTGTGACATCAATTCCATCGCGCAGAAAGAAATTTGGCAACTCCTTTCTTTGTCGCACTACCAAAAAATGGAATTCCTTACCAGCTCACGTGTTCCCCTCCTCTTACAATCCGGGTTCCTTCAAACGAGGCGTGAAGAGGCATCTTGCGGGCCAGCAAGGCGGGGACAGCTAGTACAGAGCATTCTTCCCGACTGTACTGGCCGTCGTCGCGTTTGGACTCTACTACCACTTACCATCAGGTAGAGTAGAGTCATTTGCCATCCCGGCGCATATAAAAAAAAAACATACAAAATAATATGTTAAAAATCTATATATGTATATCTGGGTAAATTAAGCCTAAATTGGTTTCGGTAAGTGACATTAAATAACATAAGCTTTTTTAAATTCTAATTTTAAGGATAAGGTAATACAGAAATATCTTCATACATTTTTATGAACTGGTATTATAAAATCGGATTCTCGTTTCGGTTGATATCTGGTGTCATTATAAAAGTACTAAAGAGAAACAACATAAACCTTTTTTTTTAAATACGTAGGTACAAATATTCTTAATGAAAATAAATAATTACAGTTAGACATCAAATCTTTCATATTTAATTTCACAGAACAAATAACACTAATTCGTCCGGAGAGAACAAAAGCTTTTCATTTCAACCTAACCGAAAAGATGCTTTATTGTTCTCAATAGCTTTCTCCGCCGCGATGCAGTCTGATAAAAATAGGAATAAATTGTGAGGATCTTTGCAAAACAATAGTTGGAAATGGTCTACGCGAGAAAAAGCCGGATGCAAATGCCATTCATATTAATTAGCAAAGCGAGACGGGGCTTTTACGAAATTAGACCGTGATTTCAGCGAAGATTTATTGTTGTGTTTCAAATAGTTTTCGGAGCAAAGGTAACCATTTAGATACTGGGAAATTGATGTTGTCAGATTGTTATTTAGATTGAATTGACTAAAGTATCTTGCTTATACATTAGGTGTATTTATTTAATAAATATGATCAATTTTTATATCATTTGTAATAGAGTGCGGTCATATTCCAAATTAAGATAGGTACAGAAAATTTTATAAACTCTCAGCAAAATGTTTAAATTGATTAAACTATTAAACCTTAAGAATGAAATGTTTCTGCAAACTAATTACGTACAAAAACAATAATACTTTATAACTATACATAGATAACAATCAGTAATCTCGATTTCGTACGGGTAACGCATGGTAGGTAAGCCTTAGGAGTGTATTTTTATTAAACTATTAATATACTTTAACAATAATAATAATATATAAATATACTAAATATATTACATAATACATTTTTAGAATAAGTGAGAAACCTTCGCGGTAGCATGCGCAAGCGATCCCGTGGCGCTCCTCGTTAATACGGAAATTGTACCACTGGTTTTTTAGTAGGTATTCCGATGTTTGGAGCGCACTCGGCGCTTCGGACATCGGTGAGCCCCACATACCACCCTCCCCCACTGTTCCCGTGAGGGAAACGCGAAATGCGTTTTTCCCGCGAAAAAAAAAATTAGTGAGAAAACGTGAAAGCAATTATCGACTCAAGCAAATGCGAAGCAATATATCCTAATTAACCAATTCAATTAAATGTAATGAATGCAATGAATTGCGTGACACGCGGTCTCCCTTTTATCGACTTGCCCGATGGCTAGACATTGCCGAAACGGACATTTGTGTTTCATCCATCCATTGTTTTTTTAACAAATCCATTTAGGATAATTAGTTAGAAAAAATAATAAACAACGTCACACTTTAACAACGCTACTTTTTCAAGAGTTTAAGGCACGGGTAACTATGTATTAACTTTTTCTTCTTATTTACATTACTACAAAAACATCTCCAATCTGATTTATCTATAGAAAGTTATTCAACCAATTAAGAGAATGAACTCCAACGCATATTAGAATATATTACTTAAGCCTTAATTACTTACGTCTTATATACGTTTTAGAGTATCGTCCAAAATTAAACACTTTATTTACTTGGTAAAGGAATTAGGTAAGGTTAATTGTCCAAAATACATATACATATTTCATGGCAATCATTAAACTACAATATTATTACTTGTCTTTGTATTAGTCGATGACATAAATGTTATAAATATTTTAATACAGATATTTGAAATAAAAGTCTTACTAGGAAAAAATTGTATATTTTTTTCAAAACATGAGCTTATGTGAACCTTTGTTAAAAAATATATAAAATGGAATAAAATATGGATCATGATTTACATGCTTTGGTCAACTAAATCTGACGAGTAGTATTTTAAAAAAACTATTAAATTTAAAAGAACTTTTTTTTAGTCTATTATATATAAGAATACAAAGAGTATTAGATTTCAATTTAAATGAATACAAACAATTATTAAATTGTAATTACAAAAAAATTTAACATCAATCTCAAATAATTTAGATAAGTTAGTTTTTTAATTTCATTTTATAAGCTTCTGTTGTATTAGTTTGCAATTTTGTTAACAATATCTTTTATATAATAATTATTATATTGAAAATGAAAAATATTAAAAAGTTTAAACAGTTAAATTTTAACAGTAACTTTTATTCAGTTACTTTATGTTATTCCCTTAAATCGCAATTCACGACAACAAATGAATTGACATGACAAAAAATAAATGCAAAAGACACAACCAATGTAATAAAAACAACAAATTTTTAAAGTAATTTTATCTTTGTATAAAGTAAAACCGTATAAAATATTAAAAATAAACCTTAAATATCACTAAAATACTTTTTAATTTAAGGAACTTTTTTTATCAAATTAAGTAATGGAATAATACTTTTCAATAATAATAACTAACATTGCAAAATAGGTTTGTGACATTTAAAAATAAATTTGTCTTTCATAATTGAGTAACATTGTTGGAAAATTTCATAAATATAAAACAATTTGGTAAATGCAATAAAATTTAAAAAATACATTAATATTAGTAACTTATTAAAAATAAACATAATGGCATATTTAATATTAGGGTATAAAAACCTAATATTTGAATATACATAATTTTAAATATGCAAATGTAACCACCCATTAATCACCCTATTTTTCTTGATTCTTATCTCTATTCATATTTACCATTTTAGTCTATATTAATTTTGTATTATCCTTAAATAGATTAAAAAACCTACTTTAAAATTTGTCTGTACGTTTTAATTAAAATTATAACAATATCCAATGCCAATGAAATTGTGACCACCTTCGGGCTATATTGAACACAATGCAAAAAGTGTCAACAAAACCCATTTATAAAAAAAAAAATTGTACTTGAACATACATAACAAAAATACATATATAGGTACCTTTCGGTAGTTGATAAATAAAAGGAAATATCTTAATTGACTAAGTATAGTGTAATGCACAGGTCAATCTAGATATTAAATGAGACCTTTGACTTCAGAGAAGATTGAACAAACAAAACGATTAGACAAACATATCAAACTGAATATGCTATAATATAAGTTTATAGTAAATCTATCTCATTTTGTTGTATAATAATATCAAAGGCTACTTAAAAAAAGCTAAGTAAAAAAAGGAAGTTTGGGTGATTACTATGTATATATATGTATATAATATGTCTGGTTCTATATGACATATGTTGTAGATTTACAATACAAGGAGTTAAAGTCTGAGCAATTTCAGTTAAGAACAATCTACCAAATATTATGTAATAGGTTTTGGTTTAAACAGTAAAATATGTTTAATTTTCTGTTTAAAATGTCACAAGCATGGCGGAGGTAAGGGCATATTAATCAATTTGCACACTTCTAAAAGAAAATTCTTCAAGATAGGTATTTGATTATCTTTTGATCCATTCAATGTAATTGTAGGAATGAATGTTGGTTTTAATATATTTGTGTCATCACCATGTTTCTTGAGCAAAGCTGATCCATGCGCATGAACTGCACAGTTAGTAATTGGATCTGGATCAATTTTCATAACTTTTGCACACTGAAATAATAAATAAAAAAATATATAGTTTATTTTTATAATCTCTTATTAAAAGCAAGCATTTATTTAATATTTAGTATGCTAGTACAATAGTATCATCACAAGCACTAAAAATCTTCTTCTTAGGCTTCTGCATTGAGAGTGACACAGGCTAATTTTAATCAAAAATAATCCAACAAAGAAGCAGTTACAAATGAATAAACTGGTACTGTCAGATAAATCCTTTGTCCACAATGTCTTTACTAATTTGAAAGGACTAATCATAGTGCAATCTTTTTCTAACAAGTAAAGTTAAAAACATATATAGATATATCGGCCTAGAAAAACATTATTATCATAATTCATCATATATCATAATTGATACACTTCTAATATTGTCCTCGTTTGCATTTATATTAAATAATATAATACTACAATACAATAAGTAAATAATAGTTACCCGCGATAGAGCCTCATCTGCATCCATATTATCCAATATCATACACTCTGTCATCATGACAGAGGCCGTCATGTTATTTAAAGAATCAATAGCACAAGCATGTATTTTATTTGCATAGCATTCTTCCTCACCATGTTGACACTTAAAATAGAATTGCCCATTTTCTTCTTTGGTCTGTATTAAAAATAAAAATGTTTAAAGTAACTTGAAAAATCATTGTTTTTATTTTTGTAAAGCCTATCTATATACACAAAAAAGAGAAAATAAGTTAATATAAAACGTTGTATACAAATACTTACAGTAGCTTTCCCATAAGGAACCAAAGTTACATCTATAAATTCAGACAGCTTCTCTGTCACAGGCAGTAAGTGCCTTTTGAAAAAATGTTTAGAATCAGGACAGAGTGCTTCATAATACACTCTTATTTTAACTTTATCTTGCTTATGTTTATTGTACTTATCATCTTCTAGTTCTACTATACTACTCTGTAATTAAAATAATAAAATTTCATTAACATATGTGATTCTCTATATATAGATTCATATAAACTAGATCTTACGTCTAATAACTGGTGGCTGGGTTTTTCAGATGGTAGTAAACGAAAGCACTGCCAAATTATCAGCGCTATCATTATCAAAACTAACAATCTGTATCGATTACACGAGTAAAAAGCCATCTTATTAGATATTTAAATATAGTAAGCAAAAATTATATAAACATTATAGTATTATAGTATATTAACACTAATTTTTAATTAGAAACTTTTATAAACCACCACTAATAATATACTTCAAAGATAGTTTTATTTTAATTCTATTGACTATTAAGGTACCATTATTCCGAGACACATGTCAAAGATGACACTGTCATTGTATCCACTGTCATGTCATATATAATCACAATCAGAAATCTAGTAAAACTCAGATTAAATGCCAAACGTCAATGTACCGAACATTATAAATTACCATTTTATTAAACAGTACGTAGTACAAAATATCCATTCATTGAAAGTATAACTCTGGGTTCGACCCTGTCCCTTGAGTTATTATCATCCCCACTCTTACAACAAGCTGTACCCTAATAGAAATATTAATAATTCCTTAAAAATGGGCGTTGCTAGTTTCTTAAGACAAAAAGTAATATTATAATTATATGTACTTAGAATTTATTGGTTTTAATTTAAATTTCAAAAGACTAATAATAATTTATGCTTCAGTTCAAATTATTGTAACCCAATGCCTGACTATAAAATTGCCTTAAAAATTGATGATATATGTAGTGACTTGCCTAGAATGTGTTGGGTACCGTAGTACAGTTGCGTTGATTCCCCTACAAATACATCTCAGTAGCACAACTAAGCCATTAAAATATATTTTATTATTAGGATTATTATATATATTGAATATTTAGTTTTTAAATACATAATTTTATTAACAGTCAATATAATTAATCCAAAAACAAAACAGCCATTACAATTGCTTTATAATCATTATTTAGTTATATTTATAATCATAATTATCATAATCATGTTGCATAAGAGGTACAGAATAAATTGTAAAATAAATAATACAGTAATATTTTTTCTTAATCATATATTAATTGATTATATTTCATTCTGTTAGTTGTAAGGTACCAAATTTTTCTATGTCATAAAAGCCAGCTTTCACTTGTCGACCACCAAAAAATCTTCCATTTAAATCAACAACTGCTTTAATTGCACTTTCGATTCTCTTAAACTCAACAAAAATTCTAACAGCTTCATCATGTGGAACATTCGGCATCTCGAATATCAGTACCTTCACAACTTCACCATATTTTGTATTACACTCATCTTTTACTTCAGGCTCTAGTTCATCATCAACATCTCCTGGACCCACCATATTCTGAAAAAAATTGCATTTAACTAAAATACAACAATGAAACTAGACAGCATGCAAACTATTGCTGTTTCTCTTGTATGTGAAGACATTTCCAGAGAAAAGCGAGATTATTTTTCGGCGCCAGTTGATACCCATCATATTATAATAACGATAATATTAGAGCATTGATGCATTGTGCACAACTCAATCATATGTTAGTGTCGCCTTATCTTGAAATAAACTTGTAATACTTTGACTATTGCAGACCATTGTTTTGCATTTTAAAAAATATTTTTATTTCTGTTAACTTGAAAATTAGATTATCTTTTAGTCCTATGAGAAATTTTATGCCTAGATTGCTCCTTTCTTCCTACCTTGGTACTATTTGAAGTTAGTAATAGACAAGTGTTTTAGTTCTGTCAAATTTGTTTACATCATTAATAATAGTGTAGAACAATATCAGCACCATATTTAACACACTTCACTGGTGGTAGAGCTTTGTGCAAGCTCGTCTGGGTAGGTACCACCCATTCTTCAGATTCTACCGCAAAACAGCAGTACTTGGTATTGTTGTATTCCGGTTTGAAGAGTGAGTGAATCAATGTAATAACAGGCACAAGGGACGTACATCTTAGTTCCCAAGGTTGGTGGCGCATTGGTGATGTAAGAATGATTAATATTACTTACAATGCCAATGTCTATGGGTGGGTGGTGACCACTTACCATCAGGTGGCCCATATGCTCGTCCTCCTTCCTATTCTATAAAATAAAAAAAAAACACTTTAAATTTTATTAAAAATACTTACTCTCAAAAGAACTACTTTACTAGGTGATTTCATTATTTCTGTGATTGAAGGCTCTTGTTTAAGTTGTGAACTTGAATTGGGTGAATCTGTAAATATAATAATAAAATATGAATATTTGAACCAGTCTTGAACCAATTTTTGTACATGCACGTCATTTTCTGCTGATTTAAAAATTATCTACTTTATATAAAAATTATGAAATAATGCATCTGAGTAGGTGTGACAGAAAAATACAATTTGGCAAGAAGTAAAACCATAATAAAAGCTGTTACAAATATTATATAAGTACAATTTACTAACCTGATCCTGGAAGTGAAGGTAGAAGAAAACTAGGCGGTGGCATGGAACTGTTGTCTCTTTCATGAATAATGCGACCACCTCTCTTAGATGTCTTCTCCACTTGTAATGCTACCGACATTCCTTGTTCTTTCTTACCTAAGCCTTGACCTTCCTGTATTTGGAAAAATGTTTTAATATCCATAATAATAGAAAAAATTACCGTATTAAAATAGTTTTAAGGCTCCTATTCCATGTTAAAAAAATTGTTTAAAATTTATTACACAATAGTAAAACAGAACAGTTAAAATTAAAAAGATTCATTTAATATATTTTATAAATTTTTATATACCTTAAAACCATATTTTGCCATAATTTTTGCCGCCACTGAACTTGCACCATATCCACCAATTGAAAATCCTTGACTAGAAGCTGGAATAGGAATAATCTGTGGAGGTGGTGAAAGAGACTCCATGGTAAGAGATGGTGGCGGTGCAATGGCAACCCCAGTAGCCCGTTTAGATATTTCCTCTGCTTCTTCTTCTTCTGGTTGCTACAATTTTATTTACCGATTAAAGCAGTTTCTCTACATGTTTATCTTTATATAATAAACTATAGTAATAATAACATCCTCCAGACAAATTTCTGCCACGGTGGCCCATCTCAAGGGAAATTAGCCGCACAGAAGGTATTATAGTGCACAAACACAGGTGCACTCTCAATTCCCTTACTCTCATAATTCGATGGGACTGCAATTCAATAAAGGACTGGAAAGAGTTCTGGTGCAGGACCAAAAGCTTTTTACTGAGAATCTTCGACTCGAACGACAAAAAACTCAATAAATTTTTATTGGCCCAACCCATCCTGGGTTAAAAATTAGATTAAGCCCAGGACCTCCAAATATGCGGCCTTACAGCCACTAGACCAATGAGGCTTTCAAAATAACTGTATGAAATATATTATATATTTAAAATGAAAAAAAAAATTATATTTACCTACAATAAATATTTAAAATTTCTTTAATATAATATTTAAAAGTATACTACCATAGGCACAAGAGTTTTTTCTGGAATAATATCTTCTTCATCACCAAACCTTGATTTACGTTTCCTTTCTAATCTATCACTTCTTTCACTTCCATCAAGATTTAACCGTTTTGCTTGCATTTCTAAAAACCAAAAAGCAATTAAGTTTATAAAAAAGAGTACACATTATTTTTTTAAATCATTTTTTATGTAAGTCTCACCTTTGGCAACTTTTTCATAATCATTTGGCCACATAGGATCATACTCATTAGCAACATTCCAATCAAAGTCTCGAACATTTAACGAAGCTGCTATTGTTTTTGAATGTGTTTTTGGACTGTTTGAATTAATATCATCATCATCTTTCTGTTTACTTTTCAAATCAATAACAGGTGTTAAAACCTTAAAAAATAGTCATATAAACTTGACAATGTTTACATTATATTTTAAACACTTTAATTTTGCATATTTATGAAAGAAAAATAAAGAATACCTGGTTAGATCTACGTAACGCTTCCCTCTTAGGTTGAGTTACTGCAGCTTTCTTAAGTTGTAATTGAGATTGCAAAAGTTTAATTCCCGAAGACCATTCTGCTACTTTCTCAGTAGTCCGAGCTTTAATTGTATCAAGATCGTCATATAAAGACATCTTATTGATTTAAATATGCCGAGGCATAAAGTAATGTAACTTTATTTTAATTATTTTAACTTTAAAATGTATTCATATAAAATTAAATGATTAAGTTTCTGATTATCGTTAATTTACAGTTTTTGACAGTAACGATATTATGAAATAATTAAAAATTCCTTTGATAACTACATAAAACACTGAATTTTTTGACAATGACAACTGTAAGGTTGCTAGCACCTAAGCCATTTTGCTCATTTTTTAAATACAAATACATACATGTACAGTATTCAATTATATATATATATATAATATAAAACGTAGAATAGTAGAACGTAAAATCATGTATTTTATGTCAATCACCACCAAGTCAAGTAGCACAGGCGTACTAGTAAGTATATTCTAAGCTGTGCTTTATTATTTCTTCCATAGAAAGTTTATATTATATTAATTCATCATTATTACAACGTTTGGATTTCTAAAAAGTAACGATTATATTTACCACGTATATCTGGATAAGTAAGTAGAATTGAGGGTTATGTTGTTAAAAAAATTATAAAAAAATATAAAATTCATATATATATTACAAAAAAAGGCATTTAACAACTGAAAACAAAAACATTTAAAAATATAGCTCTTACGTATTTAATGATGATATTAACCTGACACATAACGATATTAAACTTTTTGGTAATTTACGTAAAAAAAAAAAAGTATCAATAAATTATATTAATGTAACGCAGGAAACATATTAGACCTACATAATAAATTTTATGTCAAATTACAAAAATAAAAAATTAATTATGTAAGTAGAAAATTGATAAGCAGGATATATTTCTAATTTTACAATAAAATCTCTATTATAAATAAATTTTGACATTAGTGTAATTTTTAACATTAATTTAATTCATTTTGTGAAATATATTTAAATCTAATATAACGATTAGACTCCGGATAATGCAAAAAACAAAAAAATAATACATTTTGAAAATGGGCACAATAATAAGCAAAGACACGAGACGTATTAGTTTTGATAATACTATATCTTTGAACCCAGTACTGATACAATCAGTCAATGAAAGTGATGAAATGTTTTTTGATGATTTTAATGAGGTTTGTGTAAATTATTATTTTGCGTATATTTCAATGAACCTACTCTCCATTGAGTAGCTAGAAAAATAATCAGAATATCGCAAATTGATCTCCCCGTCTGAAACTAGTCAGCCTATTTAATGGCTAATGCCTTTTTTACATTGAGCAACGACGACAATTATTATTTTATTTTGCAGCACGCCGGCTGCCTCACGTCTCTTTTAGCCGATATTACACTGCCTTATTTAACGTAGCCATTCCTTAGTTAATGTAGCCGTTTTCTTCTCTGTATGGCATGCAAAATATTAACATACGTTTATTACTCTTTTTTTATGAAATCATTCATATTTCGAGGATATTTATTCTTGTATTTTAAGAAAAACTTACTTATAAGAGTTTATAAAAATAATCTGCAATATCACTGATATTGATTTTAAGATATATATTTCTTAAAAAATAGGCTGTATATACTTTCAGGTCACCATTTCAATTTAAATTAATTCTTAGATAGTTTATTAAAAAAGAAAACTAAGGGATCTGTCACTTGGTTTTGTTAATAGACATTAAATAATTAAGGACAAATAATTTTGTATATTTATTACTTTAAGTATCTTCATTTATTTTTCGTAAAGTTTTAACAACGTACCTACCTAGTTTCGCCTGCAATTTTCCAGCCCGTTTTTATTTTTATAAAAATAATTTAAAATGTATTCTTATTCTTTCTTTCAAAAGCATAATGCGTCCATTTTGACAACATATTTAATTTGATTTGTTTTCTTTTAGATAAAGCCTAGTGATTTGAATTTAAAAAAAAAAACTAATTACATTAGAATGCATGATGAAGAACAAGATTACTGGGAACAGAGAATAGACCACCTTAAGAATGAACATCAATTAATTAATAAGATAATTGAGGATGAATATAAAACATCAATTGAGAAAAGCGACAAATTATTTAAAACACAAAATGTTACACAAGAAAAAATTCAGAAATTAAAACCGTGCCTTGATTGGAGTTCTAAGGTGAATTTTACACATTATTCTTTATAAAAATGTATTTAAACTTGGTATTATTGTGTAAGCAGAATTTTATATAATAATTTGCAGATTATGCGTTGTTACGAAGATAATCCTCGTCAACCGTTACTATGTTCAGCCGTAGTCCAAGCATTTAACGATTGCGTTACATCAACTCGGCTTGGAGATTAATTTTTTTTAATATATTAACTATAAAATAATTCATAAAAGTAGCAAATTTTTGTTTTGTAAATTGTATTTATTATAAAAACCGAGGAATTCACAAAGAAAATTAATGAAATTATTAATTAAAATTATTTATAATAAGATTCCTGCTTTAGTTACTTTAAATATAAATATAAATGTATTTAATGTCATTGAATGGTAAAATAAAAATAATTTTAATATTCACGTGAAACCTAAATACAAATAAATTTATCCCTATATAATTTGCTTTTTTTGTTATCGTGGTATAAATATAATGGTATATTGTAAATACATAATGTCAGTGACATTTTAAATTATTTGTGATTTTATTATATTAAAATTGGAGCACTCTTAATGAATTATTATATGAAACTTTGATAAAAAGATTTTACTGTTTTGAGCTTTTGTTCTTCAGCGTGATTTTCGTACATCGGTATACCTATATAAATATTAAGGGTATTTTATACCCTTAAATGTTTTATTACATTCGGTATAACTGGCAGCACTGTTTTTAATGTCAAAGAAATGTCAGTGTTTTTAAATTCGCTAACTGTTGTGTTGAATGTGGTGTGCAGACTTTGTTGTTTCAAAATCTTCAATCATTAAATTGGTTAAATTAAAAAATGAATCGGCAGACTTAGGGCTACAAAACTCGACAGCCTTCTTTACAAAAAAAGATTGTGTAAAACAGTTCATCATGACTTCTAATGATTCAGAGTTAGATGATCAAACATCTAGTCACACAATTTTAGAGAAAATTAATGCTGTCAATCAAGATATTACCACGAATAAGGTTCGATTCAAATAAGTAATTGAATTATTGTTCGTGTTTAGAATAAATCTTAAATTTGATACATTCCAATAACAAATGTTTAAATTTATTTCAGGCTCCTGACATAAATGATTTTACTATCGTGAAACCGATTAGTCGCGGTGCCTTCGGAAAAGTTTTTCTCGCTCATAAAAAGAACAATAAGGAACAATTATATGCTATCAAAGTTATGAAAAAATCTGATATGATTAATAAAAATATGGTAACTCAAGTTGTCACTGAGAGAAATGCATTGGCATTATCCAGAAGCCCATTCTGTGTTCATTTGTTTTATTCCCTGCAGTCAGCATCATCTGTATATTTGGTAAAATTGTCTTTAATTCTTTTAATTTTATTAATGATACATAACTTAAAAAACTTTTTTATTTCTCCCTTATAAAACATTTAAAATCTGAGAGTTAATGTTTTTAAGGTGATGGAGTACATGGTTGGGGGTGATATGAAATCATTGCTAGGTGTTTATGGGTTTTTAGAAGAAGCCATGGCAGTATTCTATGTGGCTGAAGTAATATTGGCCTTGGAGTATTTGCATAAACACAATATTGTTCATAGAGACTTGAAGCCTGATAATATGTTGATATCCAGAAGTGGCCATGTCAAACTTACCGACTTTGGTTTATCTAAGATTGAAATACATAGAGGTATGTTTGCTGAATAATTTTATATTGACTACTTAAATCATTAACTTATAATATATAAATTATAAGCATTAACTTATATATTAAGGATATTACAATACATGCTAAGCATAGCATGCTATTACAATATCTCATAAAAAAATTTGTGAACAATTAACATATATTAGTGGTAGAGCTTTGTGCAAGCCCATTTGGGTTACTAATCATTCATCAAATATTATACTGCCTAACAGCAATACATAGTATTGTTCTGTTCAACTGCACTGCACTGCATGCAACTGCACAAGGAACATAACATCGTAGTTCCCAAGGTTGGTGCATTGGATGGAAAGTAATGGTTAATATTTCTTACACACTGAAGCTCTGACCACTTACCGTCCATTCTCTGTTCTACTGTATAAACATATTTTTATTTATATGGACTATTAATTAAACTAATGCTAACTTAACTAACAAAATTTGTTGTGTAAATTATCTTTAAATATATAATTCTTCTTTAGTACTGAGTACATGTCTCTTTTAAATGACTGGACCAGTTTTTATTAAAATTCTTGTGTGATTAATTGGGGTTCTGGATGATTTAGATTAGACCTGTGATTGGAATTAAATAAAATTCTTTTTTTACAAGTACAAAGTCGGTATGAGCAGCTAGTATGATATATAGCTTAATCAAGATTTATTTATCTCTTTGTTTGATTATTTGTAATAAAAAAGTTAATGAAGTTAGCTCAGATTAATAAATATAAGAAAGTTAACAATAACTGTTTTTTTTTTTGGCTGTTTTCAGATTTGGAGATATCGGATTTTGTTAATTGTACACCAAGTTTGAACATGCGTACACCTGGGCAGCTTTTGTCTCTCACTTCTCATCTCTCTTTTGGCTCTGGAGGTGGAGACAGCACACATACCTCTGTCACTGAAACTTGTGAGAACCTTCTTGATGAACTTAAGGAGACTAGTATGATGTTACTATGAAATTTATTGTAAATAACAGTTTGTATTTGATTTTTTGAATATTTTTATATTTTTCAGCTAGAATGAAGAGTGTTTTTCAAGGTATTGATACACTTGAAAATTCACCCATACTGGATCATTCACAACTATCAGGAATACATCCTTTCATGAGTGCAGAAAGTATAAACTTGGACGATATGACTGCAAGTATTTAATATCAAATAATAATAAGATGAATCACTTTTTATATTTCCTTTTTAATCATTAAAGTTTTTAATGTAATGAATTTGGAAAATAATTGTACATTTTTTTGTAGAGTCAAGATTCAGGCTCAGAATCATTAAGTTCTTATCACACTTGTGAGAGTTCTAAAAACAGTACAAATTCAAAAAGTAATAAGTCAACAGATGTCAGTAGCACCAATGGGTCTTCCCTTGACTCAAATATATTCACCGATTCACAACAAGATCAGTCTACCTCACCACTGTGTAGAGGTCAGTCTTTAAAGAGAATACCAAGGTTGGTTTGTATTTTATTTACAAACAAAAGCATCCAATTTAATAATGAGTAAAATAATGATGAATTATATTGATATTTCTTAATTAAATCGTTTTAGCATTCGTGCCAAGAAGAGAAAAAGAATTTTAGACTGTGATGGGGACACACCGACAGGTGTAATGGGTCTTGCAGAATCAAAGGAAAATCATAGTGGCTTAACCCAAGAAATAATGGCCTTGGAACTAGAAGTTAGTCAAAATACACCAAAAAGGATGTCAATACACCCTACACCTGACAGACGTAAAAATCCCCTTAAAGGAGTATTAAAAAAGAGGTTAGTAATGTAATTTCCAAAATAATACTTAAATCAAAATAGTTTTTATTCAAGTTGATTCTTGACTTTTAATTATTTATGAAATTAACAAGAACAGGCTTGGGAATTATTAGTAAATTTTTAGCATTGATTTTCTCAATCATATTATGTAAATGTCATACTATAATATAATAATATACATTTTACAAATAAATTTTACATGGTGTGTTTTTGTCTTTCAGATGGGTTTCTCAAAATGACAGTCACCATTTCAATGTGGGAGTAATATTCTCAACCCCTAATAAGCTAATAGCTAATAATAATAAGTCACCAGAAACAAAGAAGAAAGCAACTAGATTCAATCTTCCTGTTGATGAAACAAATTCAAGCATCAAAGAGAAATCATTTACATTTGGCAAACATATTTCCACAAGCTTGGAGATATTTCCTACGAGAAGACTGAGCAAGGTATTATTTAAAACTATTTGGTTTAGTTATTCTAAATTATATAAGAGAACAATTAATAAAATTATACAAACATTTAACTGAAAAGTCTTATATGAAAATACAAAAATTTTTAAGAATGTAATTTACAGTTACTTAAAATAAGTAAAATAAAGACATAAGCGCATCAGCAAAACCTAAATTTGTCATCAAATAATTGCTATTTGATTTCAAAGATCTACATAATTGAGAAGTTTCTATTAGAGGGGGTTTGACTTGTGGCCAAATAGATAATGCTCCTTTGTGCCATCTCAGAGTAAAAACAGCTATATCAATTCATGGAAACAGCATAATTATCCATAAATGTAATTTTATTTAGGGCGAAGATAGTAAATCTCCTACGGACTTATGTAAAACGCCTATAGCAACCGCGCAGACGCCGTACAGAACACCAAAGAGTGTGAGAAGAGGAAACCAAGTCTCGGATCAAAGGATTCTTGGTACTCCGGACTATCTCGCTCCAGAATTATTACTAAAGTAAATATATGAAGTTTTATTTTGTTTTATACTTGCTTGCTTTCCCAGGCATGGGTTGTACAAACTTCAGCTTACACACTGTGGAAGATTCTCAGTATCAACCCGCTGCCGAAAAACCCAATCTTTTTATTGGCTTCGACCCGAGGCTTGAAGGCACTGGATTTGCAGCCTCAAATCTAGCCACTAGACTAACTCGGCAGTCTTGCATATAACTTATATCTTATCCTCAATATAATGGGCTGTTTAACATAAAAATAGTTATTAATATTTGTTGTTGTTGGATAAAGGCATTTAAACATAATATTAGACAAGGAATTAAAATGAATTAATGTTTTCGTCAAAATTATATTTATTAAAGTACATATATTTTATTCCAGACAAGGGCACGGGCCACCCGTCGACTGGTGGGCACTAGGCGTGTGCCTATATGAGTTCATGACGGGGGTGCCGCCTTTCAACGACGAAACTCCTCAAGCTGTCTTCAAAAACATACTCTCTAGAAGTGAGAATTTTTTATTTTCAATGTCAAAAGTCAAATGAATAATGTATTGTGGTGTCATTCATTATAATTAGTCTTAAAGATACTTAACATACGCAAACTTTATTAGACATCGCTATTAGAATGGGATGGAAGTTGGAACCAAAAAAGTTCCGATTACAAAGTTGGTAGCCAAAAGGGGAAAATGATTATATTAGATAATGTATATGTAGGTAATAAATATATAAATAAATGTGAGTAGGTTGATGTTAGTGTCTGTTTTTATGTTCAACTGCAATTGTTTTCGCGTGATTGACTTTTCATGAGCTCTACCTTTTATTAATCTAATAACTAAAATTCATGTACAATAATAAATCTCATCCATAATGTAATAACAATTCACAAGAAACAATTAAAATTTCCAAATATCCAAAACTCCAAAGTAAAAAAACATGTGACAAAACTGCTGTAAATGTAATTGATCAGAGCTAAAACGACCTTCATCTTTTATATATATATTTTTTTTTATATAATAGGAAGACGGACGTGCATATGGGCCACCTGATAAGTGGTAAGTGGTCACCAAACACCCATAGACATTGGCATTTTAAGAAATGTTAACCATCGCTTACATCACCAACGCGCCACCAACTTGGGAACTAAGATATTATGTCCCTTGTGCCTGTAATTACACTGGCTCACTCACCCTTCAAACCGGAACACAACAATATCAAGTATTGCTGTTTTGCGGTAGAATATCTGATGAGTGGGTGGTACCTACCCAGACGAGCTTACACAAAGCCCTACCACCAGTACCCAATTTAAATCGCTAGCACCTTTCTCGCTTGTTGCTAAATAATGTTGTGCTAAGACTGTGGCAAATCTCAAAAATCAAGCGAAATCGTATCGCATCAGCTTTTTGATAGTCCTCTTTAAAGCCTCATATAACAGAAAAGTTGGTAGTTCTCGTCTTTATGTATATGTGTCCCGCCCGCTAACCGTTAAAACTACCGCTAAATAGCAGTTCATACTGATCCAGTTTGTAGGGCGAGTCAGCTAATGTAATACGCACATTATATATATATATGACATCATAGATCAGATATGTAAACAAATTGACACTCGTGGTGTGTACTCGCTGAATGTTTCCCGTAGACATAGAGTGGCCGGAGGACGAGGAGGCGCTGTCGGCGGAGGCGGTGGGCGCCATCGAGGCGCTGCTGACGGTGGACGCGGCGGCGCGGCCGGCCGCGAGCGACGTGCGCCGCATGCCGCTGTTCCGCCGCGTGGACTGGGAGCGCCAGCTGCTCGCCGAGCCGCCCTTCGTTCCCACGCTCGACGACATCTACGATACGGGCTACTTTCAAGGTCAACCTCACTTAATACTATCCATATTTATATGGGCTGGCCTCGTCGGTCTAGTGACTAGATGTATGGCCGCAGACCTGGGGTTAAATCCCAGGTCGGGCCAATAAAAAGTTATTGGGTTCTTCTGTCGAAAACTCTCAGTAGCGGCCCGGAGTCTGTAACTCCCGTGCTTTGGAAAGCGCGTAAAGCCGTTGGTCCTGCGCCTTAACTCTTTCCGGTCGTGTCGGATTGCCATCCCATCGGATTATGAGAGTTAGGAAATAGAGAGTTCACTATAATATCTTGCAGTTGGTTAATCTCTCTGGCCGAAATCGGTCCGGAAGACTTTATTATTATTATTATTTATGTGGAACGCGCTTATACAATCGATCAGGAGTAAAAAAAAATAGCCATGTACTTTGTTGTTCAGGCTTGCTTCATATTAAATTTCAACAAAATCGGGTTTAGCTTTGAAAGCGTAACAGACAAACAGAGTGACTTTGGCATTTATAATATTAATATAGATGATAATGATTCAAGTTTCATCTACTTAGTTTATTTGTAAGTGTTTTTAAGGACAGTCCGTAATAATTATGTTTTCTTTGCAGCTCGTAACATTTTGCAGCACCTCAATGTGTCTAACTTTGATATGTAATAAAGTATTAGTCAATTGTTAGACGTGTGATATTTTGATATTAATATATTAATTAGCCTAAATTAGATAAATAATGTTTAATAATATTATGTTCCTATTACAGTCTGATTCATTTCATACTATTCTAAACGAATTATAAAGTTAAAATGCTGTAATATTGTATTATGGATTATAAGAATTGGTAATTTTAATTATTAATATAATATTTTTTTAGAATTAATCTCGGTTTATTTTATTATTTAAATAAATTACATATCAAGGTATTCGTTTATTTATTTATAGCTCTTAAACTATATTGGCACAATTTAATGGCATTACATCCGCAATAATTGAAAATAAAAATAACAATACATTAAGAAAGACAAGAATACATTTTAGTTATCTTTCTCAAGATAATTGACTTATTGCCTGAGCCATTAGGGTCCGTTCACACAGACCGGCTCGGAGAGCATCGGCCTGCTTTTTTCTTTTCACACAGACCGGGTCGTATACGCTTGGAATTGGCCGGAGCGGAGCCGCCAACTATTTCACATCGACCGGCTGGAAGAGATCTGAAAGCGGGTGCGAGCGAGAAAGAGCACGCAAGCGGAGCCGGTCGGCTCCTTTTATTACTTCACACGAAGCGCGTTCAGGCATTTTTAATGACAAAAAAGGTGCAAATGCAAAAATAAACTTTACTACAATCACTCAAAACACTGTTTCCAACGTGATAAAAATCTGCTCTCCTCTCCGAGCCGGTCTGTGTGAACGGACCCTTAAGAAGTATATATTTAATGGGGAAATTATGTATTTTGACATTTTCTTTTGTTTATTAAATGACCATATTTTTTTTTCTTCTATTTTGTCCGGAAACCATTTTTAAAACTTAAATATATATTTTTTGAAACTTGTAAAATGTATACAAAAATGTTTTCACTTGAGATTTAAATAGTAAACAATATTCTTCTTAAGTGGCTACAGTTTATACATAAACCTACAACTCGAAATCCTTGAATATTTATCCTTATAACTGTTTTTACTTGGAGTTCTTCTGTATCCAAGGTAAGAAGGAAGTGACACGTGTGTAGACGCCAGGGTATTGTCCCTTGCCACAGCCGATACCCCAGGAAACGATACCCACTTGAGTCCAGCGACCACCCTCATTCACCATAAGTGGACCTCCACTGTCCCCCTGTAAAATTTATTAAGAAAACAATTAAAATCTGGCGTCAAATTAAAAAGTAATATAAACCAAGATAAAAGAAGAAACTAGGCAATAAGACATATTTTTTCAATTAATAAGGTTTAAGTTGAAGTGTTTGTGTATAATTCACTATTTATGTATTAAACTATCCGGTATCCGGTATAGACGTATCAATGATATTTACATGAAACCATAGACAATTTGACATTAACATATTCCTAACAACATGTAATCACAAATATATAATATAGCTATGATTCATTCTTTATGCCACATGATTTATCCTGGTTACACAAATACGTCATAGATATTATCAGATATATTTTATATTACTTTAGAAAAAGCTAAACGATGTTTGATTATGATTATTCGACAGTTACTTACACTGCAAGAGTCCATGCTGGCTTTACCAGCGCATAACATGTGTTCGACAATACCTCCCGGTGCTGCGGAGCCGTACTTTAGTCGACACTCAGAATTAGTCCAGATAGGAATCGAAACTTCTTGTAAAATGGAGGGTTGTGGACCACCTAGTGACAAAAGAGTAGTACTTTTGAGAGACTATTAAAACAGAAATCATACCATAAATATCCGAGTTTGTAATAATAAAAATCATTTATTTGCTCAAAACATCTTAGTATACTGTGTAGATTTAATCTATTTAAGGTGCAAATTTTAAGATTATATTTTGACGATAGCAAGTGTTACATACATAAACATAAAAAGTTCCTAATAAATTCGATTTTGAAATTTTACATAAAAACATATACAAGCAAGCGCTTGAAATTGGCTTAAAATTCCAAGATATTTTATTTGCTGCGTGGTACAGTTATTAAAATTTTTAATTTATTTCATAACTGTCACGGTCGTAAATATCAGCATGCCGTGCTTCTCTAAATACTTCTCTATAGATTAAGGAGAAGTATTGTAACTTGTACCGAGTCGATCGGTTCGGAAGTTTAACGTGTTCTATCTACTAGATCTTTTCAGCTCCATTTAAGAGATAGGTGATATTTTTACTTACTCTCTCTTAAACTTCCCCACCCAATGACAGTTGCGACCTGTCCGGAGTATGCTCTGCCCCCGCCGGGCAGACATACGGGGCGAATATTCTTTGTGAATGGTACAGGTTGGTCCAAAGTAAGAACTGCAACGTCGTTGTGCTGGAAATAAAGGGGGATTACTGACGATATATCGGCACAATAATGTAATTTTTTTTTTTTTTGATATAATAACTCCTTAAAATAAACAATTAAGTTTGAAATTTTTTTTATATATAATAGGAAGACGGACGTGCATATAGGCCACCTAATGGTAAGTGGTCACCAACGCCCATAGACATTGGCATTTTGTACTACTGTTTTGCGGTAGAATATTACGTTAGTGTGTTTGTAATACATTACAAGCATTTACTATAATAATTTATTCTTATATTTTTTCCTATGCTATTATAAATATATATTTGAAATTAGAATTAATAAAATTGCCGTAACGATTTGTCAGTCCATACCAAAGTGCGCATGTCGAACCCACGATGTCTGACAACCCTTTTGATTTTTCTTTCTACGTGTTGCGTTTCTGTATTCGTGCGTATGTTGTAGTCACCGAGTCTTGCTGTCAGCCGTGCTACGTCCCATGATGTCATGCTATAGTGTATTTATAAAATATTATTAAAAAACGAATAAATTTTAGGCGTACAATCATTAGAATTGTTTTCGGATGTAGTACGAAACTACTAGTTTGAAACTAAAATGTTTATGTTCATTGTACTATGTCAATTAGAATACAGTAATTTACAATAGCTAGCTACGCACTGTGCAACGCAATGGGCAGCTGATATCACGTGTGAATCATCTATCAGCGACCCGCCACAGAATTGCCGTCCGTTGTTGAACAGCGCCACTATCCACGGCCATTCATTTAGTTCGGCGTTGTGACCGCCCACTATACGCTCCTCATCTTGAGACTCGTAAGTACTGCCATATGCCTGCAAGAATAGATTATGATTTCAATAATGTTACTGCTTCATTTGCTTTCATGGCTATTGGTATGCTCAATACTAGGATCACGCTAAGGTTTCATCTTTAAGGCCTAATAAAGGTTCGTGTTGCCATAGCTTAAGGCGTTATTTTTAAATAATTTTAAATAATAGTGCTCGGTGGGTTGTATTTTTTTGTTAGAGATTTAGCGCTTTATTTAATTACTTCAGTAGAGTTAGTATTACTTCAGTAGTTGAATGCATCGTGAGTTAAAAACGTGATTCACAAAACACAAAGTTAATGTGAATTATTGTCGACGGATATCATACGCAATTTACTTCGACATTTTACAATACAATGCAATAGACTCAATATTTTGATAGCTTATATAATAATCTTTATACAGGCTAAAATTGTAACCGTTTAACTAAATTCAGCCATTTAACTGATTTAGTTAGGCATAAAAATTATTACTCAAGCATATATACATTTGTATATAAAACGCATGCAGGTGTAATGGTAGCACAACATGCTTATAAATAAATATTATTATATAAATATACATTAGAACTTAAAAGATTAACTTTAACAGAAATGACCTGACATTTGTATTATTATTATCACTATATTTTTGTTATTTTTATCTATCAATTCACTATTTATGTATTAATTATGTCAAAAGTATCCGGTATAGACCCAACTCACGCGTAGCCTTGTGGCGACAATTTCGCATTGATATATTCCTAACTAATCACAAATATATAATATACCTGTGGTCCATTCTTTATACCACATGATTTATCAGTGCTGGGCTGCGATGTAGGCTTCGTCGGTTGAGTAGGAATTACTGGCGGCCAAGTCTAGATAAACAGAAATGAGATAAATTAATTACGCAAAAGATATCGATAACTTTTAGGAGCAAGCCTTGACAAAATTAATGAAACAAAGAAATGCGCTTAGTTATTTGTCCACAGGCTTTTAAAATAATATACAATTTTCCATTACTAAATTCTAACTTCGAACATATATTTAATAGATTTTTTAAACCTGTTTTGTTGTACTGGCTGGAGGTTTTGTGCCCCAAGTCGTAGTAGGAGGCGTATTTGATGGAACTAGTGATGGTTTTGTTGTTGTAACACCCGCAACTAAAAATAAAAATGAAGCGACAACAAAAATTATTAATACAACATTAGATAATAATATTTAATTTCCATAATTTTTTATTATTATTTGTAAGTGTATTTACCAGTCGATGGAGGGTGAGTGGGCGCTGAGTGATCTGGCGGGTGAGTCGGTAGCGGCGGTATTGTTGGCGGCCATTGTGCGATTTGATTGTAGTTATTAAACGGCCATTGTGCGGAAAGTGGCACTGGCATGAAGCTATTATAAAAGATTAAAATCGTAGGTCATTAACTTATCCCCTATAGTAAAGCTTTAAATCTTTCGAGATTTTCAATCTACATAAATTAGGCTTAAAACAACGTAATGTATTATTTTTGTTATACCTGTTTTTATAAGTTATGACTAACAGTGCCATTCTTATAGAATAATAATTACAAGGTAATGTGATGATTGAAATAGGAAATTATTGGTACGGTGTAGTATGTAAATACCTATTGTACTACTAACTTGGACAATGATGAAGAAAACGCTGGTTGCAGTAACCCGAGCCGTTGCACGTCTGGTTCCTGTTGCGGAGGTGTCCCCACGGGCTCCGTGCAACACACACCAAACACCTATTAACAAACATCGTATTTTTAATAATCGACACTCTTATAATTCGATGGGAAAGAAAAGAGTTACAACAGGATACAGGTTAACTGGATACTGTTTCTATTGAGTATTAACATTTTAATAGACCAGAGATTTGAACTCAGATTTTTTTTTATTAAAGAATAGTTAAGCGAACGGTAAACAACAGAATCATACAGGCACAAAGGACATAACTTGGTTCCCAAGGTTGGTGGCGCATTGGCGATGTAAAGGGTGGCTATCATATCTTACAATGCTAATGTCCTATGGGCGGTGTTGACCACATTACCATCAGGTGGCTCACTTACAAGTCTGCCTAAATAAAAATTAAAATATATATATAAAATAATTTGCAAAGAAGTACGTATTATTTCTATCTTAAACAGATAATAAACGAACAATGTAATGTGCAATTTTAGTGATTGTATATCCAAAAGATAACAGGTATACAACTTAAGCTTTCTAGGCGTTGCACGTTTCAGAATCCTAGCAAGGTAAACGAGTTACGAGTCAAGGAAGGTATACGATCAATACACGCATTTTTAAAAATATTCGAATCATCTTGGACCGTGTGTTATGTACTTTAAAAATCTATCATATGAAACTTAGCACTTGTCCCTTTCGTGAATATGTATATAATATCAAATAAATGTAATTGAAAAAATATTACAATAAATAGAATAATTATTATCTAACAAGAGGATAAAAATCACTCTTGTCAAGTCTTTGGAAGCGTTTGAAACTGCGAAGCGCAAGCTACTTATCTTGTATAAGTATAAGTTTTATGTATATTGGTTTAGATTTTTTTTTAGTTAGGCATTATAAATAACACGACTCCTTATTTATAAGCAAGTGAAGATATTATTATTGTAAAAAGTAATGTACTGTAAATTTTGTTAAGAGATTGCCTCTGAATAACTTAAAAAAATATTAGTAACTTGCCTCTGTGTTATCATTTCCTTTGTAACTGCAAGTATCGTAGTGGCCCATAACCCATCCATTGTAGCCAGAGAGATCGACTACTTTGAAAAGCGGGTAACAATCACGGAAGCTCTTACATGTCCCTTTCTTGCCGATTGTCGTCTCGCATTCAAATCCATACGCTGCATCGTTAGATGTCTATTTAAAAATAATTTAAAATAAAGCAACATTTATTGCCTAATATATTTTTTTAATTTTGCTAAAAAAAAACAAAACCGACTTCAAATAAAATTCAAGCTATTATTTTTTCACATTTAGAGGTGGTATTTTTTTCTTCAAATTTGGTTGGAACCAAATGAGGTTCCAACCAAATTGGGAGGGCCCCAAAAAAAGATTATTCGAAATTGGTTTATAAATGACGGAGCCTAAAAAAACACAATTGTATTGAGAACCTTCTCCTTTTTTAAAGTTTTTTAAAAACAATATGTAATATTCTACATAACAGAACAATATATTTCGAACTACCTACAAGTTAATTAATCGTAGCGACTAAAACTTTTTTAAATACAAAGCAAAAATAAATCTCTTGAGATTTGCCGTTGCTTAACAAAATGTCCTGTGGGAAATTCGCCATTCATTGTATATCTCGTTATTAATAGTATCAAATTAATTTATTAACAATTTTTTTAACAAAATTCAACATTGATTAATTTTGCATACAAAATACTAGTTTGATTCTTTAAAGTATAGGTCGTATAAGAAATATGACTGAACCTTTAGGGACAAAAATAAACTTACCTGTCTGGGTCGTAATAATAATAGTTGTTTTCCATCTCGTGTGTTGTTTGATTCGCGCTTCACTCTCTCGGCAGCTACTGGAATTACAATGACTTTAAAAATAAGAGCCGAGGTGACCAAGTGGCTTGGAATAGAGAATCTTAACCTTAGATTGCGGGTTCAAACCCGGGCAACTGAATATTTACACGCCTTTTCATGATCGCAGACGTACTGTGGGTGGCTTTGGTGTACCTTTTCTATTGTTTTGATTTTTTTTTGGATTACTAATGGCTATAAAAAACTTAATTGGACTGTAATATTGTGATATTTAGTTATTAATTATTATTTGCTATAAATTTGTAATGTGTATTTTGTTTTTTTTTTATTTTTATTTTAATTATGTATATTATAAAAATGTCTGTACATAGTTTACATCAATAAAGTAAAAATTATTATTTTGTGCTTATATTGAGATAATCTCGTGCACGGCAGTGAAAGAAAATGTAAAGAAAACTGTCTGTGTCGGAGATAATCTGCCACATGTGTATCCACCACCCCGCTTTGGAGCAGCGTTGTGGAATAAGCTCGAAACCTTTTTCCTCGAAAGGAGAGAGACATTATTGCAGTAGGACATTTAGACACAGGCTTTCTTACACAAATACGATTGGTATCGTTCCAAGCAATGGCGTCCACACTCCTAATGTAATAATTATATGCATTTTTAAGTTTTACGAATTTTAGTATTATTTTATATTATGATATGATTCACCGGCTTAAATCTGAATAGCTTAACAGCACAAGCCGCCTACAGTAACAGTAACAGCCTGTTAATGTCCACCTGCTGGGCTTGGGCCTCCTCTCCCTTTTTGAGGAGAAGGTTTAGAGCTTATTCCACCACGCTGCTCTAATGCGGGTTGGTAGAATACACATGTGACATAATTTCAATTAAATTAGACACATGTAGGTTTCCTCACGATGATTTCCTTCACCGTCAAGCTCGAGATGAATTATAATCACAAATTCACAAGCCGCCTGACGATGTAAAATTCGCAGGTTCGGTGGTGATCCTTATTAACTATTATCATAGGTATAATTAATAAGCAAACAATGTTATATATCTAAAGATTATAATTATATTATTTCCAACAACTTCACGGCTTTATGAGAGTAATTAGGGACATGAAGGCCAAAACATATATACCCGCGACACGACATTGCATCGCCACATGAATGATAGCAGTAGCATTCCTTGCATTCCCCTTTTTTATCATAAATACTAAGAAAAATACTACAAAACTTGTTACTACATTACATTTAAATAATGATAATTTTATTTCACCAATAATATTTACGAACGGTAGGTTTGATCTAGGTGCTTAATCAACTCAACGCCACATTCATATGTCACAGCCATAAAACATCACAATAATTTAGAAATAAAGATCGGGTTACTAGAGACTGGTTATCCTCACTAGGTTAATTCAGTAAACTGTGTTTTCGCTCAAAGTATATAAAGAATCCAGAAATATCACCATAAAATTTAGCGTTTTTAATTAAATTAAATATTAAAGTGTAATTCTGTGCATTTATGCGTGTAGGTGCGTCTATGTGTGTGTGTATATATTGTATATATGGGTGTTGTGAGCGTTAGTTGAGATTAAGTTATAGAAGCAATGTTTACTTTTGTTTCATTTAGCAGGAATGCAAAAATTATAAGAACACTAACTGAACTAGTAAGGTAAGAGCGTTGAAGGACAGGTTTTTTAATAGTACTTTACTCGCATTATTTACGCAAGTAACGTACGATTCAACTGTTAAGCTTGTTGTTTATTACGAATTACTACACTAATATAATATATTGCATGATAATAGTGCGATTAAATAATGTATTCTAAAGAAGGGGCCTGGCGACAGTGACTATAAATTACAGAACTGGTCTATGGGCGTAGTTGATTTGTTTATAGAAATGTTTTTTTTATTCATATAAGTAATTTTATAATTTACTACTAAAGGTAGAATATAAACAAATTAATTAACATTTTCTTGTTTTACTAACAACGATCTAGTTGCGGTTTGTTCGAAGTTGGATCGAAATAGAATCGTAACCGTTATTGATTGGTAGAATTGACCTCCTGTTTTATTTAAAGAGTTGGCGAGCAAAATTTTTAATAATATGTTTTTTTACTTGTTACTGAGATTCTCCGATAAAAGAATCCAATAATTTGTATCGGCCCGACCTGGATTGTGAACCCAGAACTTCTGGACCTGTCACTAGACCAACGAGGCAGTGAAGCTTAAAGGCTAGTATTATAAAGAGTTCATTAGTCCATTATTACATAAAATTGTGCCCGTTATATAAAAGAAAATAATCCTTAATAAAATTATAAAAGTAACGTTAAAAAATTAAATAATAACATCAATTTACCGCGCTATGATTATTCATCGTCAAGTTATTTACAGTTTTAATTGTTGTCGTATCGAGAGACGTTATATTTATAAAAACCGTCAAAGTCGTGCAAATCAAAATAATTGTATTTTGTATTATCATAACTTACCATAATTTAGAGTAGCATTAAAACCATAAATTATTATTATGTATTAAAATTGAAAACTTGATTATTTGATTTGGGAAAATAATAAATGATACATTAGTTATATAACGTAACTATAACAGTAATAGGACAAACATAGGTACAAAGGAACATTCATTTTTGTTTATTAGATAAGCTGTATGCGTATTTACCTCGTCATTTGTGTGCTTTAATGTCCTTATCTTAATCCCAGTCTACCTGTATGTCAAATTTAATTTCGATCGGTTAAGTGGTTTGGTCGTGATGGAAAAAAAACACGCAGACAGAATTACGTTTGGAATTATAATATTAACTCTGACGATCTGATGTTCATATAAACATTTGTTAATACATGCCAATAGACAAGGTGGTTCAGTGCAGAGAACTTAACCGAATAACTCGTAACAGTTGGTTAATATTTCTTACAGCGCCAATGAGTATTGGCGGTAATGACCGCTTATTATCAGGTGGCCCTTTGTGGTGACATGACATATTAACGAAATAATGAAGATTTTCATATTTTGTTTCTATTTTTGGCTGGTGATGGGCGTAGTGAGAAATAAGTGGTCACTAATTTGATATTCAGTGAGCGTCGAAAAAGCATCGGTCCCAACGTGCAAACATGTTATTTTGTGTCGACATAACGGTGTTCGATTACTATCAGCGTATTGGAATCCAATTTTATTTTAATAGCATGAACATTGAACTTGAATATTAATATAAGTACACGTAATTTTTTTATATCATTGATGACAATTATGTTTCTGTAAATTGTTTCTTACAAATTCAATGACGATTAATATGTATAGATTTGACATAATTAGTGTACCTATGTGATATGCAAAAATAAAATGCAATAACTCTAAAACTGTTCTTTATTAAAATGTGTATTATTTTATTTATACTTTTATGTATTGTTTTTGGAGCTTATTTCTTTCTTTTTTTTGTTTCAGTCTCCTATTATTGTTTTTTTTTCAAAATAAAGTATATATGACCAAAAACAATTACACGCTACTACTTTAATATAATGATACCTGATAAGCTTTCAAGGCTTAGTGACGAAAGATAAGTTACAAAAAAATTATGAGTATGTTAGAATGTTATTGTTTTAAACTAATGGTAATGTTTCTGTATTTATTGATTAGTATTTGGGCGATTGATGCTGGTTTCAAAATTGCATTGTTTTAAGAAAATACATCTGTAATGACCTTATCTAAAAATATGATTAATACCAAATCGTTTCCGACTCACACGAATATACAAGAATTGTTTATTAAGATTTAATAAACACATTCCAATAGCACGTCTTGCGAATCGCATACGTTTCTCATTGGGTTATTTTTAATCGCCTTCTTGATTTTAAACCTAGAATGTAAAGTTCAAGAAAATCTTTGACATTTTATTTTGTATCTGTTGCAATAAAAAAAGATGATTGATTACTAAGTATTTATTAAAAGGTTTATCAATTACGTTACGTATATTTATATCCAAAAAGCCGAATAACTTATATTGATAGTATACATATTGTGATAATCGAAAGGAATTATGAAATTATCCTTTATTTTCATATCCTAAGTGTGATACGATAGAGCAAATATTGACCACTCGCCGGTATACATCAAATTTCGTATTGTTGTTTTCTAGTCTAAAGATAAGAAAAACTATTTATTTTTTAGCAAAAGGGACTATTTTGCCAAAGAAATTAATGTTATAATTTTAAATTTAGGTAATGTTGACAGATTTCAATCACTTTTAAATTATAAAGAACTAAATTGTGAATATACAAATATAACAAAAAAATATATAATTTTTTAATGTAATCTTGTAATTCAAAGCCTTGTTTAGTAAATGTAAGTTACATATATACATATGTGTTATGCCGTTAATGTTTCCAGAAGGGCGTATTGCAAGACCAATAATTTAAATGTTTTATAAAAACAAATTAAAAAAAGTTAATTTATGAAAATGTTCAGAGTAAACAACCGACCTTGAAGATGTCAACAGGCCTATAATAAAAACAACTTGCGACCGAAACATCGAAGTGATTAAGTCTGATTTTCTGCGACATTAATTGTACGATTGTATACAAGCTTAAATTGTTTCTTGAATTAGTAATATCTACATGTTTACCTATTATTTATATATATATATGAAGAAATATAGATTGATAGAGTATGTTTTAGTAAGAGACGCGCACTTTATCTTATAGTTAACAATAATTTGAATACATCATAATTTTAAATTTAAGTGATTTAAATTTTTTTTTTGTTATGCCTCTATAACTTTATATATATTTAACGTGAAACTATTATAAGAAATATTATTATAAAATATACTTCATAATTCTATTAAAAATAGTCATTCATATAAATGTACCTTACATACGCAAACATATACAAACGCATATAAATATAAACTCTTATTGTATATTTCTTTTCTTCTACTTTTTATTTATATAAATTATACCAGCAGTGAACTGCGGTTTCCGCTGCGTTAAATTTGGATTAAGCATCTCGGGTCTTGCAGTTTGCCATATCGGTTGACGTTTATTGTTATTGCTTCGCTTCCAAGGGTCGTGGCGTGAAGCTATATTGCCTATAACCTGTCTAAGTGAACGGCTTACCTAACATAATGAATATCATCACATCGGACTCCTGAGAAGATATATATATAAACTCTCCAGGTTTATTTTGAATTATTTTGTAACAAATGAATGTCGTATTATTTTTATTATGATACATTTTGTACTAATTTAACTGCCTTTTTGAAATTAGTTTTTTCGTAATTAAATTACAATTGCGATGCATTTGACAATCGGTAGCAACATTATTGTAGGCTTAGCATTTTAAAATGTCGTTCGTAAGCATTTTAAATAAGCAATAAGAAAAATTTATTATCACAGGGATTCCGGGTTCAGCAGCCCAATACTAGAAAATGTCAACGTCGTCACAATGTTCTTTGATAGATTTAATTAATGCTCGATTTGAGCCGCAAAAAATGTAACAAGCAAGCGTCCATAGAAGTTACGGGTAGAGGACAATGAATGATTGATGTTGTCTCGGAAGGCGTGGGTGTGACCATTTGCATTGAATCGATATCACGGCATCTTTCAAAATAATGACTCGCGTGTTTCGAGTCCAGAAGAGAGAATTCAATTACATTCACATACAAGGAAAATCGTAAACAAATATATTTTAAAATTAACATCATTCTTAAAGTGAATAATAATTTACCAAAACTTACTAACACAATGGATTGTAAAGAATAAAATTTGATCTTGAAAAGAAATGTTTATTATTATAATGCTCGTAGTTTCTTATCGTTTCGTCTCCATTGCCGGACTGCGGACATCGTTAACGCAAATTTTAACTTTCTCTAGCCTCAAAACCTCATACAGATGTCATTGTTTTGAGGCAACGTCATAAGAATACTTAATGTAAAAACTCTTTTCATTTGAAATCGAAATGTAAACAAATAATTACTTCATTGATTATAAAATCAAATTTTTTTTTTTTTTAATTTAAATCTCAGAAAGAGTTCTTTGCTATGATAAACATAAACTAAAAAATAATAAATAACTTATCATAATTGTACTTTGTTTAATTGCAATAATAATTTAAAACTTACCATTAACGACTACAGCATCATCGGTGTAAAAAGCTCCTGTTTTTGCGGAAAAATCGCCCACATTTTCATCGACAACGCTACTCCTTGAGGCTACAGTTAATAAACTTAGTATAAAAAATTCGGCATTAAATCTTATCAACATTTTTACGTTACAAATGCATTAACTATTGGTATCAATATACTTGATATGATAATACGTGCGCGTCGCGAGGATGTGCGGCCCACAAGGAGTCACTTCGCAAAATGCTTTGGCCACTCGATCTCTCGCCTTTATAATATTTTTACACTGACGCTCTACATTAGGTTAAAAGATAACAGGGCTTTTTCTCTTTTTGTTATTGAGCTGACATTTGACGGTCTCCACGATGATCTTTAATATATCAAACTTTTGATATAATGTATCCAAAAGGTTGAAATGATTGTATTAATTGGTATGTCGGTCTCACGCATTTCACATCAAAACACAGGATAATTCGACTGAATAATATTAACCGATCAATGAACCATAATTTTATCACAAACGGACGATGTTTAAAATTTACGGCGAGATATTAAATTGAGGTCCTTAAGGAATTCGTTAACGATTCTTAATGTTGCCCTAAAAATAATTATTGAAAATGATAAAATAATATATATTACAATATTTTAGCGAAATGTACGTCCTTAGCTTCATAATAAAGAGTTCAAACTATTGAAAATATTCACAATGGTTTTGGTTAATAGGATATTTATTATTTATAGATAACATATTGCTAAGAATTAAATATATCATCAAATTAGTACTTATTTTAGGATCGCAGACTACCAAATTGGCATGGTAATGCCTAATGTGATAGGTAAGTAATACCTTTCTGTACCACCCTTGACCATTAGCAAGAAGTATAAAAAACTACTTACATAGCCAATGTGTTACCAGCAATAGCATATAATATGATATATTAACAATACAACCTAAGCAACTTTTTACTTATAAAATACGAAAAAACTTTTTCCCTGATCTATTATTTTGAAGACTATAATTGTTGGAAACATCCTCTTTTTTCTTATTTTCAGAAGAAGACGGACGTGCAAATTGGCCGCCGAATGACAAGTCTTCACCACCTATAGTCATTTATCACTGTAAGAAATAACTATTTCTGACACCGTCAACCCGTTGTTTATCGTAATATATATAATGTTATATCCTTTGTGCCTGTAATTACATTGAACTCACACATCGAACTAAACTAGTTCGACAGAAACACAAGGTATTTAGGTTTGGCGGTGTAGTCATTGATTGACAGACAGTACTGTCAAAGCCCTACCATCTCGTATACTCGCGTATACCATCGTGTAGTAAAACATTTTAATATCTAATGAAATTTATTTACATAATACTCATACATTTAAAGCGAAATGTTTAATTATTTAATAAAAGCGTACCGTTGTAAATTATTACGTAAACAAAGTCGTGGGGAAGAGCATAATTATAAAATAATGTTTATTTTTTATCTCATGTTTGCCGGTTTCTTAGAATTACTCTAAGCTGCATTTACGTTTTGATATCAATCAAGCCTCAATCGATTTGGTGCTTTTATGTCTGTATGACGGTCAGTCAAATGCGAATATGTATCTCGCTAAAGTGTTTTTCTTTTTAATTATGTTGTTGTTTTGTATTTTATGGAGATAAGATCTGTACCAAGTGTAAGTCATTTTAGGCTTTTATGATATCGGAGTTGCGTATATTATATAGAAAATATTTATTGCATCAAAATTCAAAATCAACATACAATAAATTGTATTTTATTAAAAATATGGCTTGAATGATTGTACTTTTGCTTTATACCTCTAAGTTTCCGCTCCTCCTCCAAAGGACATGGTATTCGTTTCTATGATAAGACTCCTCAGATAGATTCAACTTTGTCTTTCAATTAATTGAACGTTAAAAAAGAGTATTGATACATATGGCTTATTACACGATAGAAAACTATGTGCAGATAATAGTTTTTATTTTATATTAATGGAGCCACCAATGAAATTATAGGTACTTTTTTATATTGTACGTTACAGAGCCTTAGGTTCCACATAATTCCACCGGCCTATAGTCCCAGCATGCAAATTTACACCAATTAACGTATTATAATAATTATATTTAAAATTGTATACAGCATTGGCTTCCTATTTTATAAAATAAAAATAATAATAATAAAATAAAATATTTAACAGTATTTAATTAACATATCATTGTAACTGGTGAAAAAGAGTTACTAGTTACTAAGTGTATTGTCGGTTCATCTCGGTAGAATGAATATTCCTAAGCGGTAGCTTTACATTTAATTTAATCCGTTAACATGGTACGAAAGTGCTTATAATTGCTTTCTTGAATAAGGACAATTTTGGTTTTGAATACTTGTTCATATATTGCCTCTCTGCACCGCTACACTTTCGAGACATTAGAAAAAAAAAAATTAGTTATTAATTAATAATTTTTTAAAAAAAAAATGCATCGTCTTTGTATATAAATATATGTGTATAATTAAATGCAATTTACGAAAATAATTTAGACATCTACGGCTATATTATTACGAACAGTTGATTTGACAATTTTATAATTTCAAGGACGCACTTAACAAAAAGTAACTTTATATTTATTACTATCTCAAACTGATATAATTTAAATTGTGTAATTAATACCACTCCTTTATTATGTTTATTTTATATGAATGCCAACTTTTCGACTCCACCAAAGCCAATAAAAACTTGAATGTAAGATTCCGGAAGCTGCGCCGCTACGGTATATGAGCTATCCGGTAGATTAAGTATATTTTTACGTCAATTTCTATTCCTAATTTCATTTAATTTATATAAATGACTTGCCGCAACTTTTAGATAACAAACACGTAAATATTAATAGATAGCTAACGACAATTTAATTCGTTTAAAAATAAGAAAAAATATGATTATGAGATATGATGATTTGAAAATTGCTCTCCATGAAGGATGGACTGCATAATGATATTTAGATGTTATTTTAACAAAATAATTCCTTTACATCACCATAGCATGCATAGCCTATTCCAACTACAACAGGAATAAACCCAAATAAACAACTTTGATTTGATTTGACACCGATATCATTGGTCACCGATATCAATTGACGCGATAACATTGGTCCAGATCTTGAATAATCTATAATATTCACTATTAATTCGCAAAAAATGGCGTTTTCAATGACCGCGAAGTTGTAATCCGAAATTCGAAAGTTAAATTAATGTGGTTATAACTAGTTCCGTGGAATAGTGTTGTATTATAAATAAATTTAAAATAATCAAGAAATGTTTATAGTGCGTAATACAGCAGAACAATTTATTTCTACTCCGACTGGAATAAGGTATACCTACTCCAATGGGGCTCCCATATAAAGTAACTCGCGATTCTGTTGTGCAGCATTCGCGGTAAGTAAAAATAAGAATGTTAACTGATATAGATACGGCTCGCTTGGTGTAATTTAGTTACTTTTACATGATAATGACCTATGGTATTCTACACCAGGCTAATGCAACTGATATCAAGACGCTCTTTATCCTATAGAAGAGGGCTATTTACGCAATTTATAACATGGGACGAGGGCCTTTTTAGATAACACACCTCGAGAAAAACGATCAAGTAAATTTTATTGATATTAATTTTATTGCAAAGAAAATATAATTCCACTTAGGTTTTTACACCGGTCCTTCTCAGGTCTGTGGTATCTACCTATTATCAAGAGGATATTTTTGAATATCAATATGCAAGGGTAACGCGTTATTATTTATTGAATAATGAAATAAAATGTTATACCGTAGGAAACATTTAATTATTTTATTGAAAATAATATTATAATTAATTAACTTCTATGAGATATGTTGAAAACACAACATTTCAAAGACTTTAATTATTATATTTTAATTCCTGACAAATCATAATTGTTTTGTGGAGTAAATTATATTACAATAAGAAATAATAGTAATTTATTATTATTTCGGGTAATAGCAGTAGTATATTAACGTAGTTCGCAGTTACTTTCGCCCCGATATTTTACATATAAAATGATAGATTACATTAACTAATAAAACTATAAATTAGGGGACGCGTTTGAGCTTGCGTAATCTTAACCGAATATTTGAGGTTCAATCCGGAGCACCACTGAATTTTGTGCTTAATTTATGTGCATACCTAATTTATCTCGTGTTTGGATGCTAAGGAAAACATCGTGAGGAAACTTGCAACCCGCAGTGGAGCAGCGAGCAAACTCCAAAACTTCTCATCAAAAAAAGACGAGACCTTAACCTGCAACAACAACAACAATACTGTAATTGTGTATTATATTATATACATCAAAGATTATTAGTAATCTAGCTTTTAAATTTTCGATACACCTATGCTGCGCTTCAAATCCGAAAATATTGCTATAATGTCCTCTAGACCGATTTCGGTCACGGCGGCAAATCTCATGAGAGATTGCCAACTACGCAGCACATATATATATATATATATATATATATATATATATATATATATATATATATATATATATATATATAGTGCATAAGTGTGTGCGCATACACAGGTACACTCTCTTTTCCCTAGCTCTCTTAATCCGAACCGAAAAAACAAATCCGACACGACCGAAAGAGTTCAACGGACCAACGGCTTTACGTGCTTTCCGAGACACGGGACTGTACACACTTCCAACTTCTAGACTCCGGGCTGCTACTGAACATTTCGACAGAAAAACTCAATAACTTTTTATTGGCTCGACTTGGTATTTGAACCCAGGACCTCCGGGTCTGCGGCCTTACATGTAGCCACTAGACCAACGAGGCAGTTTAATATTGCTATATGAATAACATTAAGGCGCAAACGACATTATCATATTAAGATTATACTTATATCTTACTACTAACCAATTTATAATTAACATTCAAGAAATGTTATAAAAAAAATGTCTCAACTATGTACTTATAAGTATATATTTTAGAGCAAAATATAAATAACGACAGAGTACCGTAACGGCATTCGAAAAACACCTATAGCTAAACCACAAAAGGCATCGTAGTCGGTGTCATTGACCTGTTGACATAACGACTCTCATTAATCTTACCTTTTTCTACTGACTCGTGATTGATCCATATTTAAATTAGTGAACATTTAGTACATAGTACTATTGGATAAGGTGACTTACAGACCGTCGTGGCATGTTAAGAAGCTGTCGTTGCAATATTAACTAGTTACACCTTTAATATTGTCCTTAACATTTAATATTTTAAAATGCTACATGATTTATTTAAGTGCATTCAACGTTTTGCGTCTTAATTAAAAGGTACACTTTATTGTTCATGGAATTCGCTCATAAAAAATTAGACGTAGTCGGACTGTTGACAGGACCTGTTGGAAGGCTTGGTT
Source organism: Nymphalis io (assembly GCF_905147045.1). Classification (NCBI taxonomy): domain Eukaryota; kingdom Metazoa; phylum Arthropoda; class Insecta; order Lepidoptera; family Nymphalidae; genus Nymphalis; species Nymphalis io. The sequence goes on from NC_065888.1 coordinate 1,899,809, forward strand.
ATCGTTCATTTTACAAACCTCTATGTAAATATATATGTCATTTTTAATATATAAAACATTCGAAAATTATCAGGATGATTTGAAAAATATTTTCTTATACTAAAACAACGACTATAAATAAACAAAGAAAAAACTGAAGAAAATAAAATCGATTGAAAAAACTAGCACACCACGATTTGAAAAAGTGTAAAGTTACTGAATTAGTCGATTTATTAAAATGCTTGAAGTCGTGCTCAATCCTAGAAGAACCCTAGAGAACAAGAAGAAATCAAAAATGGATGAAAGTCACGTAACCACAGCTTTCCGAATAAATATATTAGTGCAATAAAATCAAACTAATTAGAATCAATAGTTTATTAATGTCGCTATGCTTGCATATTAGCCATATTATGACAGCAATGACACTCGAATTAAATAATTTAATGTCTTGATATTAAATAATAATCATGATTTTGTGACATTGACGTCAGTCCGATAAGTGACGTTCTCCGATTAATCGCATAAAAACAATAAAAAAAAATTCGCTTTCTTACCCAAGAAACTAGGAAGGAAAAGAAAAAGAAATGGGTAAAAATGACGCTTAGTTCGAATGAATTGTCACACAAAATGAATACTTATTAACATATTTATTAGAAGCGTTTTCTTTAAAATAAATGTAAAAGGGATGTTATAGGAGGGGTGTTCAACTAAACAGACTAACAAACATTGCGAGTTAAATTTTTTTTTATAAAAATATATATTTATTCTTCTAATGAAACATTATTCTAATAAAACATTATTTACGAAGAAAACCTTAATAGATGGACGTATTAAGTGGATAAATTATGAAACTAAGCATCCGTATTTACACTGTGGCGGCAGCCTAGGCTCCTTCATAATCGTTACACATCTTATGTTACTTTTGGGCTTGACTTTTCTAAAGTAAAATGAAGAACCTACCTATATCACACAAGTGCTCTAAAACTCAATTACCTTCAGACACTTAGAATAGACCTTAAATAATATTTAATAATGCGTCTTTTCCCTAAATTTCAGCGGATCTTTTGTGCCAAGGCTGTCGATGCTTAAAATACGTTACTGCACATAGTACTTATTATGTACTTATATTGTGATTAATATACATATACATATGTTCCATTATGATTATCTTAAAGATATATTTAATAGTATTATTTATTTAAATCGCTAATGTTGTCTGAACTTTAAAGTGGACACACCACATTTATTATTTCCGTACTCTTGCTACGAGCTAATGCAACTAGCATTCATGTAATTGTCTTATGTTTGTCTGTTAGATATACGTTAATTTAAATTAAGATATGTTTATATATATACCTATATCTTACACCAACAGAGCAATTTAAAAAAAAATTGTACCGTAGGTTTTCGCCGTGTCCCTCAACTTTGTTTATTTATTTTTTCATGATGAATGACGTCTAGCAGAATATATAGATTTAAGTGAAAAAAAAAAACATTTTTAAAATTATATATAAATCTCGATTTGTTGTTACTTACCAAATATAAATTTTAAAAGATTTTAAAAATATTTAAGACTATCGAATTTACCTGTCCCCTTCCCAACTCGTGTCAGATTATTTAGATAATTCCAATAATTTAATGTGTATGAATGTTTTAGTAAATATAATTTGAATTCTTAAAAGTCTAATTTAAAAGTTAAAGGTATCAAAAACATTTATTTAATTTCTATTTAAAATAAATCTAAAATAAAACCGAAAATTTGAGCTAACCGGAACATTCCGTATTGTGACAGCTATTTTTTGTAATAAAATCTTCTAAATAAGGAACACTTCGACACAAAATGGCAGCACATATATCATTCTTCATCGAGAGACGCTATATTGCTTTAATTTTAAAATTAACTTATGGCCAGCGCGAACGCAGTGTTGAAATATTCTGTGTTTCAATTTCGTTCCTCAGGTATGTAACCAAGTTTTACTATTATAAATCACTTTTATTTAATAATTGTTATTGTTGACATGTTGCAAAATATTTGAAATATTTGATATGAAAAAGTTAATAATCCTAAGTAGGATAGGCAATTGTTAAACAATTTAAAACTACAAGAAGGTAGCATTATGCGGCCTCCGTTTTGTGACTTATTCTACGGTCACATTTAACGGAACAGCAAGTCACAATTTCGGAATGCATAAAGCTTAGTTCATATTGCACCCTACTGACCAAATAACAGTATACATTACTGTTATAAAATGTTATCAATATAGATAATATGTGTATCAGAAAATATGATCAAACTTTTTAATTTCTCAATCATTATCATTAAAATAATGTATTTTTGATGTGAAATAGTGGGTATTATTACAGTAGTACTGATGTTCCTCACTTCCAAGCAAAAAAAATATGTTAATGTTGTAAGGCCCGATGCTTTTCGAATTTATCAGGCTACAGCTACAATTCTGAAACTAAAAACACAGTCGGACAAAAACTTGGAAATGAAAATAAAAGTATAAAAAATGATCAACTGGCATTATATGCCATAAATTTAACGTTTCGTTTTTAGGTCGGAACGCAAATTGTATGTCATAATAGGTACACATTTAGGCAATTTTGAAATCATGTGAAAACAACCTTTTCTATTAAGACTGTCACTGTGTCCCTTTAAAATTATGAAGTTAAATCTATGAAATCTACGAGTTTTTACGATTTAATTCCGTGCGGCCATAATTATGTATCCAGTAAATATATTACTTTTCGAAAAAGCCACTCACATCAAGTAAAATATTATATTTACGGAGTAAAATCAAAAAATAAACTGAATAAATCACATTTATTTTGTGTAAATCCTTAAAGCTACGGCTATTTTCTTTAATTTATCAAGTGATAATACGGATTACTAGTTAAGTTAAATTTTAAAAAGGCTTATTAGTTTCATACTATTCTTTAGTTTTTTTTTTAAATATAGTCGCACAACGGAAACAATTACGCCACAAAGTCCGTTTTGTTTCGATATATAAGAAAAAATACCGAGGTATTCCGCGTTCCTTCTTATTTTTCTCTATAATAAACTATATTCCCTAATACATTATGTTAAAGTTTGTATAAAAAAACAACATTACAAATAAAAAAAAAATTACAGAAGGGTACAGTTTATTTTAAAATTGCTCAACACAATATTTGGTTAGAAAACCATTAGCTCTCTTATATTTTTAATCCCTGATGCAAATACATGGTTGTTATAAGTTTTACGTGTGTATTTATGTATCTGTCTATGCATCGTAGCTCGTAAGCGGTTTAAAAGATTATCATTTTGTTTTTTTTTAATTATAAATAGTTAGGAAGACTGTCAAATTGGCCATCTGATTGTAAGTTGTCAAGACCGCCCATCGACAGTTGCACTGTAAGGAACATTAACCATACTTATGTAAAAATACCTCTGAAATATTGTTTTATTCAACATAATGAAATATATGGTTCTTAAGTAGTGACATATGACACTAATTATATAAACATATATCTATACACATAAATAAAATTGAATTGTCTGTCTGTCTGTTAGTCCAGGCTAATCTTTGAAACGACTAAAATTACAAATTGAAATAATTGAATTATTATAAGAAGTATTTTAAGGTTCCGTTTAGTCTTTATTTCATCAAAATTGATTTAGTTTATCAAAAGTTATAAAAACATACGTATTTTTTGTTATCTACACACATGTTACAATTAAAATTAAAATTTTAGCAGTATATGCGATTTATGATATAAACATCCGCTAAGGAAGGATTTCTTAAAATTCCACCCCTAAAGGGTTAAAATAGGGGATGAACGATTGTATGGGAACCTGTACTTTTAAAAGTTAGAGACATGAAATTTCATGTCTCTAACTTTTAACACAACATCACAAGGTTCTGGTTAGAAATAAATAAATATACATTTCAGTGTTTTTAAAAATATATCCCCTACATGGGTAAAATAGGGATTCAAAGTTTGTATGTGGACTGCGTCATTTTTCACGCAAGAGGAATATTTAATATTAAAGCTTCTGAAAAAAATACACACGTAGTTCGTCGTTTTTAGAAATTCAACCCCAAACGGGAGGAATGGGGTGGAAACATTAGTATAAAAACGAAAAAAAATAGTCTAATCTGCTTGAAATTTACTATGTATTTCTTGATTAAATTGATAAACATATATTACAGAGTTTTTTGGAAGTTTTTTATTTTTATTTTGAAGGGTTGAAACGTTTGAAACAAAACAAAGACAAAAAAATTAAGGTACAAAACCATAAAAAAAGAGTTAACAATATGATATGATAATTTGGTGAAAAGGTCGTAGTCTCAGCGAGGCTGCTTTTCAGTCTACGCCTTGTACATATGCTGCCAACACAAACGCTACATTCAGTGCAGTAAAAGGTAAAAGAAGATAAAATTACTTAAATAATAAAAGTTAATACAATTTTATAATGCGCCCAATAGGCGAAAAATAAAAAAACATTCAAGCATTACTAAAACAGTGAGGTTTTTATTTTTTTGTTAAATTCTAGATAAAGGAAAATATTTCATATTGAATAAAAAAAATGAAAATAAAATAATAATCATATTTAAAATGTTTAAGCAAATAGAGATATATGTTTTAATAAATTACAATCAAAATAACAATTAAGTATTGAAGTTTAGTTACACACATTTGTCCAAACACATTGCGTCTTTTGCATAGATAGAAGCCATTGCTTGCATTGTGCCTTAAACTTATTTTGAGATGTACTGCTCTTAATCGGAGGTGGGATATCGTTCCAACACTTAGAAGCAGCGAAACGAAAGCTACCTCCAAATGCTTCCAAATGTGGTCTAGGCAGTACTAGTCGCGGAACTCGGCTCAATCTACAATTGGATTCATTTGTTTCAGACCATTTAAGTTTATCCGCCAAATAATTATGCTTCTTACTTTAAACCAAGCGATATTCCAAGCAATCATTTATTCTTTACTTATACTTAACGAGCGAGTGCGAGCGACGCCGCGGGCAACTGTTAGTACGATAATAATATCTTCACTTTACTACACTTTATTTAAAAACCTAATCTCAATTACAACTTATTAGTTTAGAACGGTCTCAACGAAACTTATTTATTGTTTTTAGCAGCGCCTGATTAAAATGTTATACTAAAAGCTTAATATATAAACATTGCTAAAATATTTAGAGTAGGATTTTTTACTAAAAACTGTCTGAGGCTTCAATATAATTAATCTCAAGGTTAATTAAATTCAATAAAGTTATTTAATTCTCTTTTAAACTCACAGGTTATATACTCACTATATACCTCTCTAAGGGATTTAAGGGGAGCCGATAACAACCTAGGCTCTCTACCGTCAACCTCACCTGCTCGTGGTACATCCTGCTAATCAACGAACGAGGCTCTGGCGACCGAAATCGTGGCGGTATAACCACACAAATGCTGGAATCCGAAAATGCAAATCCTGATAGCGGGCAGCAGCGCTATTAGTGAAAGATTTCCAGCCACTGCGGTCACCAACCCGCCTGCCAAGCGTGGTGACTAAGGCAAAAACCCCCCTATGAGCGACGACAAAAATTCACGGCCCCCAATTCCCGGTAATCACACTATTCCTGGCCACGGTACCGGCCATGGTAACGGTGCGATGGGGGGTGCTAAGAATACCCGGGCTACGGCAGGGTACCACAAACGGCGACTGTTTCTGGCCACGTATAATGGACGCTCTCTGCGGCTGGACGAACATCTGACAGAATTGGAAGTAGAGTTAAGTCGTATTAACTGAGATATAGTAGGTCTATCAGAAGTCCGAAGACAGGGCGAGGACACGATGACACTAGATGCCGGTCACTTACTCTACTTCCGAGAAGGACACCAACCATCCCAAGGTGGCGTCGGCTTTTTGATCCACAAGTCACTCAGATGCAATGTCGTGGAGGTTGGCAGTGTGTCGGCGAGGGTGGCATACCTTGTCTTAAAGATAACCGAGGTATGCCTTGAAGGTTATACAAGTGTATGCCCCAACGTCTACATACACTGACGAAGAGGTCGAAGCCATGTACGAAGACATAGTGAAAGCTATGTCTCGTACCAATACCTTCTACACAATTGTTATGGGTGACTTCAATGCCAAAGTGGGAGTACAAAAATATGGTGAATCGAGGGTAGGAAAATTCGGCTATGGGCGCAGAAATCATCGGGGACAAATGCTGGTAAACTTCCTCGAGGCTCAGCGATTATTTCTGATGAATTCATTTTTCCAGAAAAAGCCCCAAAGGAAGTGGACCTGGCGAAGCCCCGATAACATAGCGATGAATGAGATCGACTTCATTTTATCCAATAAGCGCCAAATATTTAGGGATGTCTCCGTGATCAACAGGGTAAACACTGGAAGTGATCACCGCCTGGTAAGAGGCACCCTGAATATTAACACTAAAATAGAACGATCGCGGTTAATGAAGTCGACTCTTAGACCAACTCTGCCTCAGGTCGAAGCTGGTTGCGAAAGCTTCCAGCTGGAACTACAGAACCGATTTGCCATGTTGGAAACCAGGCAGGGCATTGACGACGCCACCAATGATCTGGTGCGTGTCATCCGCGAGGTAGGCCAAAATTACTTTCGACAAAAGAGCAATGGACGTAAGTCGAAGCTCTCAGGCGAAACTCTGAACGAGATGATGAGGAGACGAGAACAGCAGAACATGACGCCATCTGAGTGTCAGGCACTTAACAGGAAGGTTAAAAAACTAATAAGGCGTGACACAAGACGAGCGAATACCCGGAATATTGAAGATGCTATAGCACTCAATAGGGGCTCAAAGGTTTTTGCAAAGTCACATACCTCCTGTTGTCACCTGACAAAACTCAGAACCATACAATGCACAACCGTCACCTCAAAACCAGAGATTCTAGCTGAAGTCGAAAAGTACTATGGCGATTTATACTCATCACGAGTACCTCCACCTGGGTCCCACAGTGCGGATGACCCACGAGCCAGACTATCACGCCATCTATCAGACGATCTTCCCGACATCGATTTGGGCGAGATTAGGATTGCTCTCGGGCAACTTGGAAACAACAAGGCTCCAGGAGATGACGGAATTACCTCAGAGCTTCTCAAAGCGGGAGGCATACCAGTTCTGACAGAGCTGGCTAACATCTTTAATTCTGTCCTCCACAATGGTATAACACCGAAGACATGGAGCAGAAGTGTGGTGGTGCTGTTTTTCAAGAAGGGCGATTAAGCTCTTCTGAAAAACTACCGCCCCATTTCACTTTTAAGCCATGTTTACAAATTGTTTTCGAGGGTAATCACGAATCGTCTTGCCCGAAAATTCGATGACTTCCAACCCGTGGAACAGGCTGGGTTTCGAAAAGGCTTCAGTACCGTAGACCACATACACACACTAAGGCAAATAATACAGAAGACCGAGGAATATAATCAGCCTCTATGCCTAGCGTTTGTGGACTACGAAAAAGCCTTCGATACCATCGAGACCTGGGCTGTCCTGGAATCCATGCAGAGATGCCTAATTGACTGTCGGTATGTCCAGGTGGTGAAGTGTTTGTACGTAGCCGTAAGCATGACCGTCCAAGTACAAGATCAGAGCACAAGACCAATCCAATTGCATCGCGGGGTAAGACAGGGAGATGTAATATCACCGAAACTCTTTACCAATGTTTTGGAGGACGTCTTCAAGACGCTCGATTGGAACGGACGCGGCATTAATATAAATGGCCAACACATTACACATCTGCGATTTGCCGACGACATTGTCATCATGGCGGAGACTCTGCAGGATTTGGAAGAGATGCTAAACAGCCTGAGCGATTCTTCAAGACAAGTAGGTCTCGGGATGAACATTGAAAAGACCAAAATTATGGCAAACCGTCATGTATCCCCGAGACCAGTGATCGTAAATGGCTCTCCACTTGAAGTTGTGCAGGAATATATCTACCTGGGCCAAACTATACAACTTGGCCGGCACAACTTTGAGAAGGAGGCTAAAAGAAGAATACGTTTGGGCTGGGCGGCATTCGGGAGGTTACGTCATATTTTTGAATCGTCGATCCCACAGTCGCTTAAGACCAGGGTCTTCAATCAGTCAGTCCTACCTGTAATGACTTACGGTGCCGAAACGTGGACACTTACCGTAGGACTGGTCCAACAATTTAGGGTCGCTCAGCGAGCAATGGAACGCGCGATGCTTGGGGTTTCTCTGGCAGATAGAATCCGAAATGAGGACATTCGCCATAGAACTAAAGTCACCGACATCGCGCTTAGAATTAGCTCGCTGAAGTGGAAGTGGGCTGGTCATGTCTCCAGGCGCATTGATGGCCGATGGAGCCGACACGTGTTGGAGTGGAGACCACGCTTAGGCAAACGTAGTGTAGGACGCCCTGTGACAAGACGGGCCGACGATTTAAAAAAGGTGGCAGGTTCGGGATGGATGCGGACTGCCCAAGATCGGGATGGTTGGCGTTCTATGGGGGAGGCTTTCGTCCAGCAGTGGACGGCAAAAGGCTGAAAAAAAAAATACCTCTCTCTCTCTAACACTAATATTGGAATGTTTTCTGGTCTATTTTTATAACTATCCAAGACGTGGAGGAATTTCGGTACTTATATTTTTATTATTTGTATATGGAATCAAAATGAAATAATAGCAGTGCACTCGGCTACAATCTTATATACTACATGGATTTGACACCATCAATATATTTCTTTTGTATTTTGCACACATTGTAAATAACACATCTTACGTACTTTGTATACTATTTTTTTCCCCTGGAAAAACGCATTTACGCATTTCCGTACATGAGGTGGGGGGTAAGTGGGACTCGCCGGCGCTAATGGCGACGGAATACCCACTAAAAACCAGTGGTACTCACTCCATCTTTTCGGAGGGGGCATCACGGGATCGTTTGCGCATCCTACCGTGACGCCCCGATAGTGACACAAAAACGGCTAGATCGAATTATTATTATTAATTATAATCATCATTTATTTTTTTCGATTTGATTGTAACTGTTGGCCCAAATGGCCATGACAGTGTCACCGGACGGGGACGAGTCTTAAAATACTCAGACGAATTTTAGGTGCCCACTAAAGAGCACAGAATACGCGTGTCCTAAGGGCGCCTGTTGTGAGGCCGAACCTCAGCTTAGGTCACTATCGACCTACATAGATCATTAGTAACATGTTTGGTGAAATATTAAACATAGAACTAACGACACGATAAGAGATGCAGTGAAAAAACGAACCATAAGAAACAGTTAATCATTAGTGATTATAGTTTTTTTCTTGATGGTAGGACCTCAATTGGTGGTAGGTTGTGCAAGCCCATCTGGGTCGGTACCACCCACTTATCAGATATTTTACCGACAAACAGCAAGACAGTATTGTTGTGTTTTAAGGGCCACAAGGAATCTTAGCCAAAGATTGGTGGTGCATTGGCGATGTAAGGAATCGTTAATATATAAAATGTAAGAACAATGCATAATTGGTTATGTCATATCTGCGCGAGCATAGATGCGTTACTTAAAATAAACCTCTGTCAAAATAGCTCAATAAAAACAGACGTAAATACAGCTAAAATGTTAAATATATATAATATTATCACTAGCATTTAACTGCGAATGATAACATCTACTTGTTTAATAAAAATAGTCCAGCAAAATACTTACCTTAAATTATTATTATTATTATTTTCGGCTACGATAGTTCGTGACGCATCGCTCATCTAAAAGCTCAGCTTTTATCAGAAAGCATATCTGTTATTATCTGGCACACAACAAAGCGTTTATTTTTATAAAGTACTTAAAAAGCATATCTTAAGCTAGCCTAACCTATCTTCTTAAATAAGACCTTTGTATCGAGCAAGTTTTGATGTGTTTGATAGGAAAAATATGTTCCGGGAATGTTATTTTGTATGTGTAAATATTTATTTATTATTTATAAACGTACTGTGTTTTCTTTCGAATGTTAAATTAGTATTTAACTAAATAGCCGCTAAGCAACATTCACAAGTAAGGCTGTATGTATATTAAAGATTTTTTTTGCGCATTAGACGAAAAAAATATGTGGTGTTTATGTATACATATTTTAAAAATATTATTTTTAGTATTAGTTTTAAATTATAGGTAATCAATTGATTTATTTGTTGTGTAATAATTTATTTGGCGTTTTTTTAAATATTTACAAAAACGCCTAACACTTGACACCCAAAAAGTTATACCCCGATATTCCGATTCTATTCCTATATTTTACTTTATGTCGTCGTCAATATGTTATATTGACAATTGTTGTTATATTGAAAATTGTCCTTCAGACGTTAAACCTGTACCTACGTAGAAAACTGTAAGCTCATAATTTAACATATAATATTTATAATAAACGCTAACATTCGTCGTTAATTACAAATGACATATTTGTGCCGTTTGCAGTTGGAACACTTCGTGTAATGGAGTGAAAACTTTTATAAAACATATAACACCCCTTCTTATCGTGTGACATGAAGTACATTCTTCGTCCAGAGAATCGGAATTGCGATTCAATACAGAAATGCTGTTAGCTTTATTTTCAGAACATCACGCGGTAATGATTAGTAAAGTAGCTACGATGAATTTTAATTTGTATATATATTTATTTAAATCTTTATTGTATATAATTCTTATGTAATTATAATATAGAGATAGCTATGAAATCTTTTTGGTTAAGTTATTTTAAAACTTACAGATTTAGTTTAGTTTAGTTTGCAGTACTTGGTATTGTTGTGTTCCAGTTTGAAGGATGAGTGAGCCAATGTAATTACAGGCACAAGGATCATAAAATCTTAGGACCCAATATTGGTGGCGCATTGGCAATGTAAGCGATGGTCAACATTTCTTACAGTGCCAATCTCTAAGAGCGTTGGTGACCACTTATCATCAGGTGGCCCATATGCTCATCCGCCTTCGTATTCTATAAAAAAAATATATTTTTTAAAGCTTTCAAAGCTAAGCCTTACAATTAAGCACTTTTGCAAAGTAATTCGCGAATTGAGTGTTCATTTATTTTTTATTGAAATAAATGTTTAGTAGACAATGATTATATAAAATTCGTTAAAAACAATAATAATAAGTGTATTTGTCTAGATATATTTAATGTCGTGAGATTAGACACTTTCCTGTTTGCTATAAAATATTTCGTCTATACATTATACAAATATACAGAACTAAATACGGAAATTTATTTGTGTGATGGTATTTAAGATAAATTTAAATATACACATCATTACACTGAAGGTCAGGGAACAAAATAAGGTCATAAAATTCAATTACTTAGCATTGTTGTGGATTGCTTTACCGAAATAAGTGAATGTCGCGGATTCAAATGGATTGCCATTTAAATGGCCGCCATTGTCGTCCAACATGTTGATTTTATTAAATCAGTCAGTGCGCACGTCCGACGCTGGCGCTGTCATGGAGCAAGAGACGAAGTGTGTCACTCGACAAACGATCCTACGTACTACTGACAGATACACCACCACATTTCCATACTTCCATCAGTCTACTGTATAATAAAATAGGTCCCGGTCCCGTCTTATGTTTTCACAACTTGACATCTAACAACCAACAACCCATAAGACATCAATCAGGTGTTGCTATTCTAATAAAATAAGTGACGTCGTAAATTGATTATCTCTAACATATAAATAGGCAAAAACAAATAATTTCAGTACCTATTTACCCCGTCATTTGTCGTTGCCGGTTTTTTGTAGGTATTGACGTAAAGCAAAATAGAAATGAAAAAAGAAAAAAATGTTCGAAATATGCAAATATATGTTTTCCTAAAATTTTCAATAATTATTATGTTCGATAGTAATTTCGACCAACGGGCAATAGTAATAATAACAAGCCTTTATTTTGACAATATAAAGGCATAATATATAAGCTGCACAAATAGGATAGCCATTTAATTTATGTTGGCCCTCGAGTTCTAACGAGGGTAAGTGATTAAATAATCATTTGGTAATAACGTCTACAAATAACAGAAGCTAAATTCCAAGTAGGAAAAAATAGTAGTATAAGTAGGTAAACATATTGCTTCGTCCGATTTCAGTGAAAAGGTGTGTTGGCCGGAATAAAACATTCGTGAACGATAGCAAAGCTTAAATTCGTATTCAGTATCTCAAAACCCATATAGGACTAGTAACAAAAAAACTTATATTTTTTTCCTCAAACATTTATTCCTTTGGCATTGGATTTGATATACAAATCAAAATACACTAACACGTTATTGAAATAGGATCTTACGAACAATTTTACTTATTATTTCGGAATGTATATTTAGATATTTAATATACAAACCAGCAATCCCGTCAAAAAGTAACAAGGTTACTTTTTTCAGTCAATTATATTGCGTATGTTAATTATAACCAATTAAGTTTATATATCCTGCATGGAAATCAACAAACTGTGACTCCAGGCGTTTTTATCATCAATATAAAAAAAAAAAAACATAAAACTTACGGATTACCTACTACAAAAATACAATTAATATTTGAAAAAATAATAACATTGAAGACTAGTTTTAATTTAAAAACAAAATGAAAAAAAAATCTAACCTATATGCTCATAATTTAATATAATACGGATAATATAGTATTTAAATAACAATAGGTTAATTTTATGCGGTATATTAAAAGAGCACTTGAAGAAAAATATCACGATATAAGGCTCAATAGAATTTTTAAAAAATATTCATATTTATGCCGTTTGGTTGCCGATCCATGCGCGGATCCAGCCTTCAAATAATGTTGTGGTCGAGACCACCTGAAAATCGGGCAAATGTACGTCGGAATACAGACTTACTTTGCATTCCAACATAGGAGAATTTCCCTCAATTAGAGTTGCGGGCATGCCCCTCTTGCCTTCAACAGTGGATCCGCACCTTCCTATCCTATCGTCTTTATTCAAAGATATATCGAAACTGGTTATCAAGTCAAAGGTTCCAAAACTTGGCAGTTACCTTGACCGATGTCTGATATAAAATGGCAGATTGAACAGTGTCTGAGGTTATTATTATTATGAATATGTTGCGCCGTATAGCCCACATACAATACGTAATCGAGAGTATATCATAATAGTTTAAGGCTACCGCCTAGCGACTTAACAACATGTTATATACAAAATCTTGATTATAATTGGTTAAACTATAAAGTGATCTCAGATTATGCTTTTGCTTTAACTTTTTGTACATCCTGCTTCCCCCTTCCTTCTTAAGTCCACGCGAGCTGGTTCTCGATGTCACCGCCTAACTGTGACATCAATTTCATCGCGCACAAAGAAATTTGGCAACTCCTTTCTTTGTCGCACTACCAAAAAATGGAATTCCTTACTAGCTCACGTGTTCCCCTCCTCTTACAAACCGGGTTCCTTCAAACGAGGCGTGAAGAGGCATCTTGCGGGCCGGCAAGGCGGTGACGGCTAATACAGAACATTCTTCCCGACTGTACTGGCCGTCATCGCGTTTGGACTCTACCACCACTTACCTTCAGGTGGAGTAGAGTCATTTGCCATCCCGGACATATATAAAAAAAAAAAAACATTTCGAGAAATCTAAATCTGTCATGGAGTTTTGGTTAGGATGCCCTTATGTTAATTTTGAATACCGAAGATAAAGATTTTTGAATATATATTCAAAATTCGAACTTATCATTTTTCCGCGTAAAAATATATTTGATGATTTAATGGAAGGAGCTCCTGTTGGTTCTATAGAAAAAGCACACCCGGTACATATTCAAACTAACTTATTTACGTAATGATTTCAATACTTTCAAGAATATGAGAAACCAACAGAAGCATAACCAACCAATTTTGATTCTTGACGGCTAGTACAGATGGCTTAAAAGAATCATGTATCAAGCTTTTCTTTTCATGAGGTGTCATTACAATCTTAAAATACAACAACTAGATTGTTTTTTCATGAGAAAGATGCAGAATGTTTTTTCTGTAACGGAAAATATGGTGTAAATATATAAAGAAAAAAGGTGAATTAAATTAAGCTTTCGGAGAATGTTAGTTTGTTGGAAATATTAAGAAGTTACCTAAATTTAATAATTTGTTTTTGTATTATTAAAGTTTTTTTTTCCAATAATTAAATGCATTTTTGATTCAGCTAACACGTTTCCCTATGTTTTCTTAAAAAACAAACTGATATTCAAAATATGCTGAAGTTTCTTTAATTTCTTAAGAATGGGCAACAAATTAATAAAAAAGCATAAACGTCTTTTAATTTTTATGACTAAAAAATTAGCCTGATCATACCTAAACAAGCATTTTTTTATATTTTAACGATTTTGCCAGAAAATCATAAGCTTAATTTTCTATAATCCTTAGCATGGAATTTTAAAATTTTTCTTGGTCGAAAATCTGTATAAAACTTATATAAGAAAACTATATTATAGTATATATATAGGTATGTAAACGCTTAGTTATACTATGTTTTCATTCCTGCGTTATTGTATGAAAGAAATAAACTTTTTCCTAAACGTTGTTTTGTTATGTATAAGATACTTATAATATTTAAATTGTTCTTAAGGTTAACTAATATAGTCCTCGCTACAAGTGGATGACATTGAGAAGCTGTTGCAATCTCAGTTGCCAGCAATATCATACGTAACTCTGACGAAGGTTTTGTTGTAGATCGCAAACCACCTTAAACAGCGCAACGTAAAACACACGTTGCTCTATAATTCAATAATACTACTTTATTTTTAATTTATTTCATTTAAAAAATGGTTTTGCGTTCGCTTAGTTTTTTATTAAGTATAGTTTTAGCTTGTTCTGGATCAGTTGACATAGGTGAGTTATTAAAATAAATATCTTCAAAATAATTCCCAATTTAAAATAATAAGAAAATGGCCGAATTACGTATTACTTATTAGCCATATTTTTTAAACTTGTGACAAATTAAATACAGTTAAACCACAATAATTTTTTTAGACGTTGCCATAAATCACCCTAATTTTATTTAAGAATATAATATGTACTGGATATGATATGGAAAATGTTATGTACAATGAAATTGTATCCATACAAAATGAATACATACTAATTGTAAATCTCCGCACGAATAAGTTTGTTTCGGATTGGTTTAATATGTGTGTCGCGTATTAATAATATGCCATTATCAAAAACTAGGAAGGTACAGATTGTCTTGTTTTTATTTTTCCTTTCATTGCCATGTTACCAAATTTACTTATTGTTGCATATTTATATGTATACCTCCAGTAGGTATCTTATATCATCAAATGAGCAATTATTGTATATTTGTTTAAATATTTTCTATTTTATATATTTATTTAAAATCATACATTTTGTTTTTATGTTCTACTGTATAAAGAACGATGTAACAAAAACCCTATTGGATTTATCCGTACATCGGTGGTCGTTGTCAACACTTATACACTGAAACCATTACAATTAAAAAAGACAAAAGTAGATACGTAGCAGAAAATATATTTCGTATATCTATCTCAGAAACGGCTCTATTTTTCTTAAATTTTGCTTTTTAAGTATTCCATACATAGGTGACTTTCCAACACATAAAAAAACATATTTTATAATTAAATAATTATAGTCGCCTACTAACTACTTAACCCATTTAATAAACATTGGTTTCTATCTAAATATTTATATGTGAACATTTATTTATTATATAAATGGAATGAAATTAATATGAAATCAATATTATTCGAAATATATATGTGTAAGTATAATAATAATTTTTATACAAACTTAAAACCCACATGCTATATTAATCTTCATTATTAATTTAATATATAAAAGTACAAACATTGTCAATATTTTTTAGTTGCCTTCGAAAAGAAGAAGGTTGTCTAATCAGCTTTATTTTGTTGTCCTCTATAAATTCAAAATCAAAATCCACCCCTAGGAGTGGTATAGGGGATCGTATTTATCTAACGACGATATCTTAGACTATTGTAAATCTTATATTTGATTATGTTTGTAAGTAATAACCCTACTTGGAGTCTTTTAAATAACAAGACGCGATATATAATTGTGTGTTATTAAATAACATCACGTTACTTCGTAGTGTTCATCGGACCATAATATATTATCGCACACTAATACGTAGCTAAGTTTTCATTTAAATTGTTATTAAAAATATAATAATATTTTAGTAATAAAATTCGTATGGACGTCATCGTCAGAACGACATTCTGAATCGCGATAATGTGAGGTTCGCAAGTTATATGGTCTCGACGTTTCGAATAGTAATATGATCATAAACAAGCTCACTTTGCGATCAGTGCCAGTCCAGCAAGACTTTTTTTTGTTATGATATAGGAAGGCGGAAGGGCCATAGACATTATAGAATAGGATTTTTTTTTTTTTTATAGAATAGGAAGGCGGACGAGCATATGGGCCACCTGATGGTAAGTCGTCACCAACGCTCTTAGACATTGGCATTGTAAGAAATGTCAACCATCGCTTACATATCCAATGCGCCACCAACCTTGGGAACTAAGATTTTATGTCCCTTGTGCCTGTAATTACACTGGCTCACTCACCCTTCAAACCGGAACACAACAATATCAAGTATTGCTGTTTTGCGGTAGAATATCTGATGAGTGGGTGGTACCTACCCAGACGAGCTTGCACAAAGCTCTACCACCAGTGAACCACATTGGCGATGTTAGAAATATTAACAATTCCTTACAATGCCAATGCGCCACCAACCAATGAAGATGTCATGTCCCTTGTGCATGAAGTCACTGGGTCACTCAACTTTCGAACCGGAACGCAATAACATTAATTATTGCTGTTTGTGGAATATCTGATGAGTGGGTTGTTACTAATCTGACGGGCTTACACAAGGTCCTAACACCTAGTATGATAGGATAGGATGATAGGTAAACTCTACCAAAGAATACGGAACATTAAAATGGGTCAAATGTACACTGTTTCGAAGTGGTAAACAATTATAATATAAATAATTGAAAATCGTGTGGGCTTGGGAAATATATATCTTATAAGAGATTCGATCGATTATTTATTAATACTATCACAGATTAACCGATAGTTATTTGTTAAAATATCGTAATAAAGATCAAAGCAAATAATTGCTTTTGTATAAATTTCGAATGTAATTTATATGAGCTCGCTCACTACACTCTTCAGTCTTTACTACGCATGTTACTTTTTCAACAGTATAAATTCAACAGTAGAACAGCAACAGATAGACAAACTTATACGTCCAATTAAGTAAGAATAAGATATGTTTGTTAATCATCAATTTTGTTTTACATATAAGTAATTTATCTATATACAATACATATTTATGTAATTTCAAGTTTTAATAATATATATTATAATAATAATAATATCCTGGGACATTTTTCACACACGGCCATCCGATCCCAAATTAAGCTTGTATAGAGCTTGTACTATGGAAACCAGACAACTGATATACTACATATATTATTTTTCTTTTGTAAATACATACTTATACAGATAATTACACACTTTTTAATTACACTATTTATAGCGGTTTACCTATTTCTATGATATTATAGGTAACTAATGTATATTTTTAAATGAATTATATTAGTAAATTAATAGTTAATATTATCTGTTACAAATTTTATAGCTGAGACGCAAAATTCTTAATTTATATAAGAGTACATAAATACATACATACAGACGGACATACATACGCGTAAGCAGATAGCGTTTTTTATCGTTCTTTACAAAAGCAATTATTTCTAATTCGTATAATTACGGAAATAAAATATAGCCTATGTTACTTATAGATAAAGTAGCTTCTAATGGTGAAAGCATAATTAAAATTATTTTAGTAGTTTCAGGGTGATCGATTACAAGCCAATACATCTTTCCTTTTTTATAATACATGTATTGTATTGTTAAGCATCTATTATTCCTTTTTTAAAATAAAACAAACCATATATGTCACTGAGTACCCAGTAAACATTATAATAGTATAACAATCGCACCTTTAATTTCGCTACAAATGCACCAGACGAACTGCCAGACGAATCAATTCGCACGGCCCTTTTAAGTCCTTAACTTAAAATTATAATTTATTTGACTACCCGTCTTGTTGATTTTCTTACATTAAAAAAATAGTCAAATCAAAACCATATATATTATGTACAATATACCTTTCTTAAAATTACATAGCTTACAGCATATATATATATCGATGATGATTTATATGTAAAATGTCAATACCGGTTCTATAAATCTGACACCAACAAATTAAAAAAAAAATCTTACTAAATTAATTTAAAACATCATTTTAGGTACTATTTGGTAGTTACATAGTAGTATTATTTGCAATTTATTTTGATTACATTTTATTTTATTTATTGCTGCCCGCTCTCATTCTTAGTGTTATGCAAACAGTCAGCCCTCAAGCCTTAATAACATAAGCGCTTACATACATCGATTGATTGCCAATGCAAGAGGACTCGATTTAAAATATGTTAATTTAATGTTTTATATACAAATGAAAGGACTAATAAGGAAATCAACACGGCGTAATTTACGAAATGGTGTGGAAATAATACATGGCTTAAAATGTTCTATTTTTATTTTCAGAGAAATATTTGAAAACATGTGCCCGAAACTCTCCGGATGTGAACGATTGTCTTGTAGACGCTATTCAAAGCGGTATTACTGCAATGGCTGGAGGTATTAAGGATATCGGAGTGCCGGCTGTAGACCCCTACCACCAAAAAGAGCAAAAATTCGAATATAAAAACAATCAGGTAAGAATTTTATTTACATACACGCCATTAGCTTATTAAAACA
Organism: Nymphalis io; assembly: GCF_905147045.1. Lineage (NCBI taxonomy): Eukaryota > Metazoa > Arthropoda > Insecta > Lepidoptera > Nymphalidae > Nymphalis > Nymphalis io. The sequence goes on from NC_065888.1 coordinate 1,918,633, forward strand.
AACTCATCATGCAAAATAGCTTAAAAATAAAATCGTAACGTAATTTAAGTATAATTTATTATAAAACGTTTAAAAACCGGAATCACGATATGAACGTGGTTTATTATGTTACTATGTTATTTCGATATAGTTGTGTACGTTTTACATATAATAGAAAGGCGGACAGGCATTTATTACTGGTGGTAGAGCTTTGTGCAAGCCCGTCTGACTAGGTACCACCTACTCATCAGATATTCTACCGCAAAACAGCAGTACTTGGTATTGTCGTGTTCCGGTTTGAAGGGTGAGCCAGTGTAATTACAGGCATACAAGATACAAGAGACATAACATCTTAGTTCCCAAGGTTGGTGGCGCATTGGTGATGTAAGCGATGGTTAACATTTCTTACAATGCTAATGCCTATGGGCGTTGGTGACCACTTACCATCAGGTGGTCCATATGCTTGTCCGCCTTCCTATTCTATATAAAAAAGGCAATAACCATTGCATACATCAATGTTTCCAAGTTTAGTGGTCAATGCGCCACCAACCTCACAATAACATCTTCCACAGGTTGGTGGCGTATTAACGATGTACGGAATTGTTAATATTTCTTACATCGCCAATGTCTATGGGCGGTGGTGACCACCTATCATCAGGGTGGCGCCTTTGCCTGTCCACGTATAAAATAAAAAATATATATAAAAAAATTAAGTGCTAAAATTAAAAAAAAGCAAAATCTGTGTCCTTCATGTTGCGATTGTCGAAGTGATGCGAGTAAATAAAATCCATAATAACATTTGTAAAAATTAAAAATGTTGTATAGTTTGTTTCTTTGGACGCGATAATAATTGCATACACCAGATCTCTTTGAAAAAGTGTTTCAGTTTTAGGGATAGAGTAAGCCCGCGTTGAGCAGCTAGTTAATACATATTACAACTTATAACGTTAAAACCGTTACAAATTAAAGTTACCCAACATCGCACGATCTCTTCTTACGCTTGTGAAATATAGGTTTTGTTGAGCTACAATTTCCCTATTTCACAAAACGATTACTTGCATGACAATAGAAGATATAATATTGCTCAGTTACTGTTTTTACATACACACGTACTTCACGTACGTCATTTATCGTCATAAGTGTAATATTTGTACACAAGTGTGTGCGCATACACAGGTGCACTGTCTATTCCCTAGCTCTCTTAATCCGAAACGAACACACGAATCCCACACGACCGGAAGGAGTTCAACGGACCAACGGCTTTACGTGCTTTCCGAAACACGGGAGTGTATACACTTCCAACTTCCAGACCCCGGGCTGCTACTGAGAATTTTCTTACAGAAAAATCCAATAATTTTTTATTGGCCCGACCTGGGAATTGAAGCCAGAACCTCCGGGTCAGCGGCCTTATATCCAGCCACTAGACCAACGTGGCGTCTTTTTTAAATTTAATAATTCCTAAATAATATCTGTAAGTTGAAAATATAACGTGTACGAATAATGATAAAAATAATGAAAGATTTATATAAATAGCGGGATTTTCAAAAAGTTAAATTTATTTATTACGTTATTTTTATTTTTTTTCTTTTTTATCAAAAATGAAGCCAAAGTTATATATTAAGAAAAACATTGGCTTATTACATTATGGTAAGTAAACAAAATAAATGCATTATTATAAATTTTATAAATTCCAGTGGTAGGATGTGCAATTAGTATAATATATATGCATATACTTAATTGTTGATAAATAACCGCTATTAAGCTTTAAAGCAGCCAAGCCAAATATGCACTTCTTACAATTAAATAAACCATAAATCATTTTGAATTTAAGTAATTATTCGAAATAAACAAAGTACATTGCAAAATTATATATTTTTTGTTCATTTCCATAAATTAATTTAATATGAACATATATGATAAACAAAATTTATACTGTTTTGCTATCCATAATAAAATCAATACTTTAAGCCATTAAATCGTTTATTGTTTCTATATTTATGCTTTATTCACTAATATATACAAATTGTTTTAATAATAATAAAATCATTGAAAATTAACTATAATTTTATATGCATATTACCTACCTATAGTAAAATTTTACCTGTAGTGGTGTTTTGTGCAGTATTAGTGCACTACCATTTTGTATAGCTGTTTGAAGGATAGGATTTTATGGTGTGGTTAATACTTCTTGAAATGCCAGCGTTATGAAGGAATCTTCCACTCGGATGCCTTTAACATTTGCCTCCGTACAATAAATGATACAAACAAAAAATGGTAAAGAGTTTATATATATGTACAATATATATACGCCGATTTCCTGAAGACGGCCTTTCAGGAAAAATGTATATTATTGTATTGTATAACCTTAACCAGTTAAGGATAGAAAATTATAGAATAGTTTCACGCTCTGCTAGGTCAACAAGCTATTATTTTTTAATTATTATGCCGTGTGCTCGATGGGATTTCCCTTTGACAACAACTCAGGAACCATCCGACTATTCTCGAATGTTAAGTGTTCTGAAAAAACCTGCTTTGGCTATGGTCTCTTTTTACTTTTTGGTCGCGTTATAAGGTAGTTCCGTGTCAATAAACTACTAACTATATAGATCACGGTATTTTCATATTTACAACTACGAAAATGACTAACTTCAATGATACACATGTCATGATATACAAGGAGCCTATACTCTCCGTGTTGTTTTCCACCTGCTAGACAGGTGAGCGAAGTGTCCTCTCCGTGGATGCTGCTACGCCTGGGTCAGGCGACTTTATGGCAACACGGGCTTCAACAGTACCCATGCCACCCTCTCCTCCTCCCCAGCAGGATCCGCAGGAATGACGAGTCAATACGTGTGGTGCTGGTTTGGCCGCAGGTACCTGGCTTACGCCTAAACGGAGGCACCGCTCCGGGTTTAATAATAGTTTTTCTTCTTTTTTAGAGACTCGGTGTTGACGTCTCTGTCGTTGAAAGAGCCTATATACTTTAAACAAAACCAAAGTCATTAAGCTCACTTAGTGGCCGATAAACGTCTACCTAAAACTACTCCATCTAAAACTGATAGAAACATATCCTAACATGTCAGTAATCCACCAAAGAGCACAAGATCAAATGCCATCGTATGTGTTATCACATATTTTAAATATCGAATCATATCGAAATAAATTATTATATAAAGACACAATAGACCACATATGTGAAGAAGTGAACTCCAGCGGTAACAAGGAAATCAGCTTTCACAAAATACGTGCAGTTTTAGTTCACACCACTCATAAACAGTGAACAGACCCGAGTGAGACGAAAAAATTATCAGAAATAAGAAATTATGAGATACTGAGTATTTCATAAAAGACTTATACACGTTATAATTAATCAATTAGGATACATAAAGAACTCGCAGTCATATAGTCAAATATATACCCACTTATCAGATATTCTACCGCAAAACAGCAGTACTTGTTATTGTTGTATTCCGGTTTGAAGGGTGAGTGAGCCAGTGTAATTACAGGCACAAGGGACATAAAATCTTAGTTCCCAAGGTTGGTGGCGCATTGGTGATGTAAGTGATGGTTGACATTTCTTACAATGTCAATGTCTAAGGGCGTTTGGTGACCATTTACCATCAGGTGGCCCATATGCTCGTCCACCTTCCTATTCTATAAAAAAAAAAATACCCATCTCTTAGTAAATGGATGTTATTAAAAATATACGCTAAAGCTGAAGTCCACTTAAACATTTTAGCTAACATAACAGAAATATTTAAGAGTTTTGTCTTTAAAATACTGTTATTGATATGCTAGTTATAATATAATCAAATAAAAAAGACAAAAAGAATCCTTGCTTTTTGTTTAAATTAAATCTTCAATTAATTAATTACATACAAATAAAAACATAAAATAATTTTGAGAAATTAATTTAAAGGAAATATAGTAACTATTTAGTACAATAAATTAAAAGATTTTTCTGATATAATACAAATAAAAAATAATCAAAAGTAATATTATTCATTACTTAAATCAAATTTAACTGCTTAAAAGATAAAAAATAACCAATTTATTTTTAAAAACGTCGTATCTAATTAATTTTTAATTATTTTATTCATCTCTTTGCAAAAAAGTAGTTTTGTTGGCGTTTATTTAGAAAGGTATAAGTTATATAATTGTAAATTTTAATTTGATTAGTTACTTTTGATCTCGTATAAAAATATTTGCGTAGGCATGTTATTATCCATTACCATTGCATTGTGTTTTCTCTAACTAGCAATGTATTAATAAAAGTTACTGATTAAGATCCTATCTCTTTGGACTTTTTTTTTACTTTTTTTAAGTATCTGGTATTCGGCCGGAGGTCAATAATTGTTCGAATACTCGACTCGTTGCATGTTTACTTCAAAACTTTAGGCTAAGGAGATATAAATCATTAAATCAAATAAAAAAATATTAACAAATAATACGTAATATTAACACGTAAGCAAATTATTTGGGATGATCTCGTTTATATGACTTTTTTATTATTTAGATTCAATTTTATTTTTTAGATTCAAGCCAAGATGGTTAGCAAAGACATAATAGTAATCGGCTTAAAAGGATCCACCGTTCGTGATGCAAGGTATGCCTGACATTGAAATTTCTATCCTTAAATATTAATAATAGAATGTGACCTTTTGGATTTGAATGTAATTTACGATTCCAGACTACGAGTAGACGATGACAGTTTTCATCTCGAAGTCGACATGTTTAGCCCTGCGGTGTCAGTGAGCGGCAAATATGAAGGGAGCGGCAGTTACAATGCTTTAAATGTAATCGCTAAAGGAACCTATGTTACAAATATGAGTAAGTCTAAACAAACGTGAATTGCGATGCCTTCGTTTTAGTATTTATTATAAAAGGAGGATATGAAACTCATTATTATGTATATCTAATTATTCTCCATCAACTCATGATTGAATAAAGGTAATAAATTGTCTAAGGGAAAATCTCAATGTCTTTGATTAGCTTGTTTTAATAGTTATTTAGTAGTCTATAATATTTGACAGTACAGCCAGAAGGCTATATATGTGTAGGGACTACGTCAGATACCTCTGTCATGATTAAATCGTATACAGCCAAGATTAACGAATAGTGATAATAATACAATTTCAAACGACCTTAGGAATGCTTTTAGTTATTGCTTATTGGTTACGCTATATACATATTATTGAGGCGCACATAGAAACAATGTTTAATCGGCACTTATGTTATTTACGGCTCATAGATTAAAAATATATATAATACATATGATACTAATAAGTTGGCACTACGCTAATAAATAAATGATTGGTGAAATACTTGAATATATGGCAAAAGATATAATTAGCAACTGATTTGGTTATTATCATAAATCGTTCGTCATATGAAGGGTCGTTAACGATGCCTAATAACAATAATAGACATAGACAAGGACAAACATAAAAATAATCCGATAAACGTGTTCTTTATGTTGCGACGTCCATATATATTTTTTGCAATTATTATGAATCGAATTTTAACCTTCAGTTTTTTGTGAATTGTTTTTTCATTTGAAAAATATATATTTTTTTTTATTAAGCAAAGGTAAAAAAAATTAAGCAAAAAATTAATAAATTCTGATTTTATAATTATATTTTTTTACTGATTATAGCTGACCTTGTATATACCTGGAAGCTAGATGGAAAACCTGAGACAATTGATAATGAAGTATATATGAGAATCAAATCTTTCTATATGAGACCAGACGTTAGTAACATGCAAGTTTATCTCACAAATGAAGCACCTGAAACCAGAGAATTGAGTGAGTATTTACACTTATAAAATATTTACATTATGACACACGATTTCCATCGTAGCCGTTTAAATTAAATTTAAATTAATAAAATATATTATATACCTATTCAAATGGTAGGAGGAGAAAAGATAAACAAACAACTATGACCATGAATTCACTTGATATAATATTCGTCAACACCTAAAATAATCTCTATGATTTTCATTACTATTTTGGCGTTTTGAGTGTAGGCAAATTTGTCATCGAAACTTTAGAAGTAAAATTGAGGTGGACATGAGAGGCTTAGATAAATAGTATAAATATAGTTGTAGTGCCTAATATAATAGAGCTATTAGCAAATCGCAAGGAATATTTAAATCTAATGTTTGTTTATCTAACTAATACAACATGGTAGGTAACCGACCCATATTTTGCCACAGATGTCAAATCAATATGTCACACTCGTCCGAATATTGGTATAAATTTTTCGAATGATTTCGGCAACGACGTCCATTCTCAATTGAGACTACTCTGCGCAGGAGAGAATATTATAGACCAGTGTTCGCCAACATAGACCAGGTGCACTGACATTCTCCCTCGAACTTTTATACTTAACTAATCATTCGCTACGCCTCATTCCATTTATTTAGAGAATGTGCAGTACAGAAGTTGCACTTTTGCTAGTAGGTAGGTTAGTAGGTGGTGGTAGGCCTTGTCGTCGAGGCGTCACGAAAACGTCAGCGATCAGAAGACATCAATCAAAGACGAGGAGGGTGCCATTGGGTTTTAGTGGATATTATGGCATGCAAATGGCAAATACATAAATATTTCTTTCACCGACAACAAATCGTGTTGCTCTTGACGTTTACATAACAATGTTCTTCAGACGCGCAGAACATATTATAGCGCACCTGTGTATGGAACATCACAATCTCTATTTCTTAACTCATAATCCGATGGGATGGCAATTTGACACGACCAGAGGTCCAGACTCTGGGCTGCTACTGAGAATTTTCGACAGAAAAACTCCATATTTTTTTATTGGCCCGACTTGGGGTTGAACGAGTCCTTAGTAAATGGATGCATTCAATTATATATCAGAAATTACCCATTTGTTTTAAATGGCTGACTATAATACCTTTCAAGAAACATACTGTATTAACGCTTGCCTAGTAATTTTATTTAATACATAGTTACATAACAAAATTGTAGACATAAACCAAAATTGTAATGTATGTTATAAGCAATTAGCTTGCAAGGCCATGGTCGTATTTAATTTTTAACTAGTATACGAGTAATTTGTAATTATGCATAAAACAAAGCTAGATTTATCCAATTGTTTATGTAAGAAAAAAAAGAATGGTAACAATTTCCTAATAATCTATTATGGTTTATAACTTTATATAAAAGCATTCTTAATCTTTTAGCAGTAATAACAATTTATCTACATTGGTCATAGTTATTTATTAGAATATTAAAACAATATTAACAAGAAATTGACGTTTAAAATTAACAATCACAACTTTGTAACTATTGTCTTTTATTACAAGTAATTACTTAAAATAGAACTAATAACCTTTATTTTATGCTAACTTTGTTATTCTTATATATTTACAAGGATAACATAGTTAACATTAACTATTTTATTTCGAAGCATAAATTCAATGTCAATTTATGCTTAATATCTATAAATAAATAATAAAAGTCTATATGCAGTGAATATATAATAGGCAATAATTATATGATATCGTGAATTTAAAAATAGATCTATATATAATGCATGCAATATGGCCTATTTTTGATTGAAAACATGAATTTTATCGTAGGTGCAAATCTAGGCTAGCACTTCTGGGTTTTAGAATGATGGAATAAGCTCCAAATTCTTATTCACGGAGAGCAAATCGATACCACTGAGTAGACAATTTCATTTTGTTAAATGTTAACTTTCTGTAATATATTATTTATTCTGTTTACAGCCGCCCTTGGAGTGAAAATAGTTAATGAAAACTGGAGATTGTTGTATAAAGAATTGTTGCCAATCGCACAAGATAACTGGGATAAGATTGGCGTTAGGGTAGCTAACAAGATTTTCCTGAAAGTACCATTCAATCGTTTGTTTCCTAACACGTCGTAAATATAATAAATATTTTAAAAGAGAGGTGTATGACAATTAGTAATACTATTGTTTTAAAATAGATTATTTAAATAGTATTAGAGCTAAGTAAAATTTGAATGTCAGTATACTAGAACATAAATAAAGCGGTGATATTGGGATTATAAACACACTGGTAATAAGATTACACATTCCTAATACACAGATTAAATATGTAAATATTATAGTAATATTCAAATAAAATGAAGTAGAACTATCTACTACATTAAAACGTATTTTATTTCAAATCCTAGACAAAAATAAAGAACGGACTAAATTCAAAATAACTGAACTGAGAACTGAACCAACGGATTTAAGTACTTTTCAAAACACGGAGGTGTCAAGTGTTAACACTGCTTCCAGACTTCAAGCTGCTGCTGAGAATTCATCGACAGGAAACCTAATAACTTTTTAATGATAATATTGAATGTGCTAAATTATTTAAATTTTATAAGTATATTTAACAATAGTTAAAGATTTTTGGTTTGGTAGAAAGTATTCAATATTAAGAGTGATGATACGTTATAAGGACTCTTTTTGATTTTAAACTTTTTCTTATAGTGTTTTTGAAAACATGGACGCTATTCCTGATTTCCATCAATCAGAAAAACTAAATTGCAAGCATTGAAGTATTCCTGATAATTAAGGAAATTTAATTAACTGATAAACTCTTAACTACATCTACCAATGTCATTGGATTGTAACATCGTAGACAGAGAAACTAATAGAACAAAAAAGCCTCGAAACCGCGATTGCGACTAAGATAATTTGTCAATGTGTGCGTATAATGTTGCCAAAATAACTGCATTCCCTGTTTTGGGAGATAAATCATTTTCAGGATTTAATTAAAACAAAATGAGGTTAGTTTTTTTTAAATATTTTTTATACAATATTTTTAACAAAAATATTTTTTTTTTGTTTTCCACCATAAAAAGCGTTGCATTGTTTGTTTTTTTCCGTTATCAATAGTACTTCAGCATCTTTATATGGTACTGAATTAGCATTCTACTCAGATGTTGAAATCTAAAACAGTCAATTAAATTATCGATAAAGAATGGCCACATATATTTCTATGTTAACCTCTTTGACTCTGAATGTAATAATATTATTAATTCAAGAAGAATATTAAATAATGTTGTCAATAGGTAATTATAAATAGGAGAAAGAATAAATTAAAATAACATATTTAACGAAGCACGTTATGCTATCATTGGACTCCGTATGAATGATAAAAACGGGAAAATCAAAAAATCTTAAGGATTTTAATGCAATATAAGGTTCCGTGATGCTATGGTATAAATAAACATCACTGCGAAAGTATATATAGGGACAGTCGTACTTACGGCTGAAAACACGCACTGGCAATTTTCTTCTTGTTAGCAAGAAGAAAATTGTCAGTATGTGCTTTAACATGAAATAATACGACATTGAACCATTGTATAACCTTCGATATGATATAAGGATTGTTTCTCTGTATCTTTTTACTGGATTAGAATCGTTTTCTAACACAAAAATAAACAAAAATTAAACAATAAACACAATGAACGCACCAACTAACAGTTGTTAGTTTGTTTGAAACAAACACTAGTACTGGTTCTGCAATAAGGGACAAAAGATTTAATAATTCTATATCTATCTAAACCATTTGTAACGTAATTTTCGTTCTATTTTTTGTGTAAGTGAGAAGGAAACCATCATTGCGTCTATTAGTCTCTCTGTCTACGCTTGGTCTATTCGTTTCTATGTTTACGTTGTTGCATTATAAATCGAATTCTTCTGTACAGATAACACATAAGTGTGTTGTTTTTAATTTTTTAATAAATAACTAGATTATAGTAGATATTAAATTAGAAATAAACTAACTAATTAATAATAAGATGGAATTTGAAATAACGAATTTCAATCCGTCGTAGTTGCTAACATAAAATGTTAACACTGAGTGATTGATATTTAAGTTGTGACAATTGACACAGTAGTGTCATCAACCGTCAAGACTCATGTCAGTTTTAATTTTACTGATGTATTTTTCAGTAGACACTATTTGAAAACCATAACATGAAGCTGAATTTAATTGATGTGTAACTGTTATTTATCATAGATATATCCATACGGTATGGCTTTAATACGGAAATATTTTGTAGCCGGCATAGTGAGATATTGGCTTATTCATACAGACTATTGGCATACAATTGCAAATAGAGTTGAAATAGCAACGCCTCTTAACTCATGGAAGAGGTTAATTGAAGGAATATATTTATACGATCATGGCATAGATCCTTACGAAGGGGACTCATTTCACGAGTCTCCTATAATGCTTCTATTATTTCATTTTATACTAAAAAAAGTACCTTATCTTTTACCTCTTATATTTACTTTTATGGATATTCTAACTGCACATATTCTTTTCAAAACTTCAAAGGCGTTTGTACGACTTTTCGAAGAAACCCAAGAGAAGAATAAACAACATGTAGCAGAGGAATCCAAAACAATGCTTCTTAATAAATCACAGTTAAATGAAGCTCCCAACTATGTATTGTCGGTTTATTTATTTAATCCTTATTCTGTTTTGAATTGTGTCGGAATGACCAGTACTGTCACACAAAATTTATTAATAAGCATGTCGCTGTGGGGAGCTGCAAGTGGACAAAGATTACTTGCTTGTATATTTATTGCACTCGCTACTCACCAAGCTCTGTACCCCATTCTTCTCGTTGTACCGATATCTATTTTACTAGCAGACGTAAATAAAGGATGTAATAAGTGTTCTTATATTAGAACACTTCTTGCCTTTGTTTTATGTTGGGGTTTTTTGATTTACATCTCGGCATACATTATGGATGGTTCATACAGTTATGTATATAATACCTATGGATTTATGTAAGTTTAATGTATTATTTTTTTATTAGGTGTCAGTGTTAAGTATTTTATGAATACAATTTAAAGAAAAAAAAAAAAAACATTTTTCAGATTAACGGTACCGGATTTAAAACCTAATATTGGTCTCTTCTGGTATTTCTTCACGGAAATGTTTGAGCACTTCAGACTGTTGTTCGTCTGTGCGTTCCAAATAAATGCACTGGCACTATATGTAGTTCCTTTGACGTTAAGGTTTAATAAAGAACCAGTGTTGTTGGCTACAGTTTTGATTGCTCTCTCTACAATATTTAGATCTTATCCTTGTGTGGGCGATGTTGGGTTTTATTTGGCCCTCTTGCCTCTTTGGAAACATCTGTTTGCATGTATGTATCTTTGCAATACAATTTTTTATATGTTTGTTCTAAAACTAATGTTGTTATTATTATTATTTCAGTTATGCAGCAAAAATTCATTGTTGGATGCGCATTTATCATCACATCTGTACTTGGACCTACTGTTTGGCATTTATGGATTTACTCCGGTTCTGCGAATGCCAATTTCTTCTTCGGAGTCACTCTGTCATTTGCAACTGCTCAAATTTTCCTCATAACCGACCTTCTATTTGCTTATATAAAGAGGGAGTTTACTCTTAAACATGGTTCATCTCGACGAATTGATGATAAGCCAGCTAAATTAGTTCTTCAATAATTCCATTTTGTGATACTTTTTTTAACATTTTGTTAGAAAGTAAATAATATTGTGTAAAATGCATTTCATTTATAGAATAAATAGTCTAGAACAATTCTTTGTCTTTATAGAGATTTTTTTATTTTTAAATTTTTCAACATCACTTCAGAATATTATTTGTCCTTAAAGAATTGGTTGTGATGTCACAAAAATAGTGTGTATTACTAAATTTTTAATAAGTTTAAGAATAATTTCTTAAAAACAAATTATGTTCAGATTGTAACTACATTAATTAAAATTATATTATATAATTAATTACAATAAATGTTATTATAGTCTGCTTGTTATCAAACTTATAAATATAATGAAATAGTAGTAAATATAATGGCTAGTAGGCAGATATTTTCTGTGACAAATTACATTTTACAATAAAACTTTTAATGTTTCAACTAACTAATTTAATTGTTTAAATACAGTGGAAATAATAAGTAATAGAATCTGTTGCAAAATTAGAACACAAAAATGTATAAATATTATCAAATTACAAATTTTAATAAATGCAGATTATCTTTAGCCAAGTAGTTACACAAAGGATACCCATGAATGTTACAACTATTGTAAATATTTTACTTAAAAGAGTTGGACTGTTTGATTGTAAAGGCTAGTTTAAAATGAACTAACTCATGGAATAATATCAATAAAGTTTATTTTTAAAATTTCCATTTCATTTCTGACCTTTGTATGGATACCTATTTAATTGATCCTTATAAGAACGCCCCACTTACTCAATGAACTACAATCTTATCACTACTAATCTGTGACTATATCACACACCCTAACATTAAACAACAAGTGATAAAGTCATTAGCTTTATTTCTGTGATAATGTAACCTGACGTTTTGAAATATGAAAATAGTATTTTTTGTGGTTTTTTGTGCCGTATGTATTAAATGTGAGTAAAATATACGTATAAATTCAACCTTGATTACTTATTAAAATAAAATGAGGCACGCCTGTTTTTATATTGTAGTACTAATTCCTAATCTGATCTTTTAAGTATGTTCGTAATTAACAATATATTGTAAATCGTTTTTCTGGTTTAATTGCTTGGTGTGTTTTTATAAAACAATGTACGAATAAATAACAAATTAACATCACAGTTTGTTGACTAAATTATTGACTATTTTTGTTTATTAAAATATAGGTTCGGAAGGGGTTATACAGTCAAGTATACCACGACATTTGCTGGAATGCTATCGAGGCGGAGGGCCTTTTCTTGGAGCTCCAAGGAGACTTGACGTATTTCTCTCACTCCTGAGGCGATTGGAATTGGATACAAAACTTGATTTGAGATTGTTTAGTGCGACATTGCTAAGAAGGTATTTTCAGGCACTTAGATTTCATAACAATGTGTAATAAAAAAAACAATTTTGTGTATTTTTATTGTTAAATTTAACATAGTCAAAGTAAAACCAGAAGCTTAATTTCTTTTTAAGCGACAATTTTCTAGTCTAATTTGGTTTACTAAATGAGACAACATATGCATAAATATGTTTTTATAAATAAAATAAAATAATTTCCAGTCTTCGTCTCGACGGTATCGAACAGGCTCCTAACACAGTAGAAACAGAATTCGTCTTACCATACCGAGCGTCTGCCTTTCAATTTCATAGATACAAGTTACTAATGGAAATGTTTTTACCGAGTCGGAGTGATCTTATAAATGTTGACGAAAGTCTGAATACAGTAGAGAAATGTCTTCTGCACAAAATGATCAGTTCCACGGTACAGCCATGGGAACGAGGTGACGAAAGTGTCGTTTGCCCATTATCTGCACAGCATCGACATATGCAACAAACTGCGAACAGGTATCGGATAACGAAAAAAAAGTATACTATACCTACAGTACATTTCTATAGTTCACATGCACACAGATATTACTGCAAATCTGAATGCAATTCACGTTTAATGAAGTCGGCGCAGTTTGTAAGCCGAGGGAAAAGATTTGTTAGAATTTTACAGCCTGACGTAAATAGATATTTGTAGATATTATTGCGAGAGGTTTAAATCACATTTTCATAGCTTTCTGTATTTATTTGTACTCCCATGAATTGCCAATACTTATCAAGCTTACCTTATGCCATTATTATAATACATATTTATGTTTTTGAAGTAACAAACAAAATTGAATATTAATTCTGAATCCGACATGTCTTCAGTTAAATTTACTTTTGATAAATTTTACGTACAGTATAAATAAAATAAGTTTATTTCAACTTTTACAGGATGTATAGCAGATGTCCAATTGAAGATGGTGTTATCCAGACCGATTGGGGAACTCTATCCCCGGGTACACTAATAGCAGCAATTGCTTCTTCCTTAGAAGCACAACGTGTGACAATTACAGATATCTTAAACGCAAACATGTTCCGAGCAGATATATCAGAATCATTACTAGATTCAGCAATGGAAGATTGGTATACAAAAACTGAAGCATTTGAAGTTTATGACATGAATTCTGAAACAAATGTCGGTATCAGTAACATATGGGCCGCGACTTTGGCAGGTATCCAAAAAAAACCCTTTAGCTGATAATAGAAACGCAAATTTCCTTGAGGGTGAAAGTAAGTTAATAGTTTTCTTATTTAAGGTGATTTGGCAGAGGTTGTTGTAAATCAAGGTCCTAGAGTTGGAGCATCTTCACATAATTTAATAACGGGTAGCAGTAATCGATGGAACGACACTCTTCTCCCAAGAGACTATTACCTCTTTCCTCTGAATGGGACGTTACGAAATTGGCATTTCACAGATGCGGAAATATTAGCTGGTATCGACGGTTGGTATCGAAGCTTTATTTTTCAATAAACTTTTATAAAGATTTAATAAATATTAAGTACACAAATTATATCGGTTTGGAATGAAAATGTTATGGTCACATTAAAAATATAAATACATAAGAATTTACCTTCTTTTTTTGAAGTTTATTAAAAAAAATATTTTATTTATAACTAAAAATAGATTTTATTTCAGAATTAAAATGATATATTTTATATTTTCTTTGTTCTTTTAAACTTGTTTTATGTATAATATAATATTTAAAGATATTATAATAGATAGATTCGAACTTAAAACTTCCAGGTCTTATATTAGCCAATTATTTACCGACATGGGTCAACCAACGACGAAGCTTACGGTTATCGCAAGTAATAGAGATGTATTATTCAAATGAAGGAGTATCTTTCGAACCTTCTGTCCGCGCTTGTAACAGGCAAGCGTTGTTTTCGAATATCAACATATCGCAGTTGTTTACGGAAACTTCTAGATTCGCACACATTTTATCTCTACAACAGATAACTGTCTATATTCCTAAGGATGTAATGGAAAGGATAACGGAGGCTGCGGTTACGGCTTTTATGGATTATGTCCGTAAGTAATTTAACGTGACTTTATTAATATTATTTTATTTGCAACGTTGTCTTATCTTAACTAGGAAAAGTCTGGGTGTATTTATGATAGAACACTAACTAAATGTAGTTAGACAGTACTTATTTCATTAGGTTTATCACTAGATTCTAGTGATAAACCTAATTGATTAAATTAGAAAATTATGATATTTAGCGACTATAGACAATAGTCTATAATAGCTGATACGAAATACATTTTTTGGCCAGCTATATTTTTCCAGTATTAAGCAATTAAACTCCAGTTACCATTAAATTTTACAAAATATAGATAAATGTGTTAAGATTAAAAGTAATTGGTTTGGTCTGAAGACTGAAGTAGAAAAGAAAGTTCAGGAGAAGGAGATAGGTAGGTATTATAACTGTATTTTTGACTTTTTCAAACATTAATAGCAACAGTATTGAGACAGTATCATAAGGAATGTATAAAGACGTCCAGCGTTCCAACCATCGACTTGATTGTGGCGACCGACTCGAGTTGGAAAGGATATGAAGTAGAGCAGTTTATGTCGTAAGTAGTAGTAGTAGTAGTTTAATTTAAAGTTTCCAAATATTTTTATATAAGATTTATTTCATGCATAAATCAAAAAAATTAAATTAATTTTGTATTGTTTAATAAGTTATTCAGATATTTTTGATTGAGCCTGGATGGCTAAATCCAAAATTACGAGCCACAGCAAAATATGCACAAATGGTTTATGGGCCGGGCCTATTGGAGTTAAAACTGAAACTGCTACATGTGATTTTTTTTTAACCCACGAACAAAAGTATTCCCAAAGGTAGTGACCTCATGCAGGCTGACCGTCGCGTCGTCTGTCAAATCCTTGTTTCATACAGTTTAAGCACTGCGCTTGTGACAAATAATTGAGATAAAGGCACGCGAAAGACGATTATGAAGATGATGAGTTATTTAGATGGATAGGAGGAGCTCTGGAATTGGAGTCCCAGCGCAGTACTATAGCACTGGTGCACGGCAACACCGGGCAGTGGATCGTGCCGCCCGCCGACAACTTGACATGCTTTTACAGTACCGTCGCGAACAATTCAATTGAATGTAAGTTTTTTTTAACATCATGCCAATTTATTTGTAATGCACGATTACTTGTACAGGGTTAGGCTCTGTATACATAAAACCTATAAGTATATTAATATATATTTTGAAAATTCGCAACTGTACTTTTTTTTTAATTACAAATTATAACATGATTGTTATTAACAAATATATATATATATATATACGTGTGTGTTTAGGGCCAAATCGTCTAAATCTACCGAATATTATATCACGAGTCATCCAACACAGTCGGAACCAAACGATGCAAGATATAACAGACAAGATAAGCGCTGGACACAGCACTGTAGTTCTCGTCATAAGCCCTACTGATCGACAATCTACTGACGAGATCGAAAGTTCGAGAGTACTCATGGCGTCCTTGCGGAGGAGTTTCTTTGACACCTACTTCGCATACGTGTCGCGGGACACAAGAGAATTCCAAAATATTAATAACGAGTACCTTGATTATTCAGAATTGTTTTTAACGGTAGGTGTAAAATATCTTATTTATGTCTAATCAATTAGTTGAGTGTTTGATAAAGATAATGATATATTTTTTTCCATTTGGTAATAAGTGGTCACCACGGCCTATATACATTGACACTGAACAAGCTTAGGAACTAAGATTTTATGTCCCTTGTAGTTATACTAGCTCACTCAACCTTTAAACCGGAACACAACAATAAAAAAATATCGCTGTTTGGTGGTAGAATATACGATAGGTGGCATCTAATCAGACCAGAACAAAAGCTAAAAAACAACGCCCTACCATAAAAGTAAATGTAATTTTCTAAATAAATTAGGCTTAAAATCCTACCATACGTGGGTATTGCTAACAATGTTTTTAAGATTGTTACATTGAGTTAGCGATTGATTACAGGTACCAGGTATGAAAAAATGTAAGATTATTTATAATAAATAACATTATCACAGAGACTAATAAAACTTTAATTGTACTGTGCCAGGGTGGTTAATAATAAATAATTTAAGTCTGGAAACATTTGATGCTTTTTATATCTTGTGTGATGACAGCATTTAATTAAATTGAAAGAGAGTATTGTCCGACAAGTGACTTCATACCTGCCCATGTGTGTCATCAACTTATGACTAGTTATGTGGGAATCCGGTGTAGATAAGATAATTATACTTATCATTCCTCAATTCACAAGCCTACTCCAAAGACTAGAGTTGTTTCTTGTATTAATTTCAACAATTATCCTTACAATTATTTAGAAAATGCCATCGTTCCTTTATTTCAATAAAATGTTTTCTTTTCTAGGTTGATTCAATATCTATTCCAGATGTCATTAGGAAAGTAGATAGTGATTTGGTTAAAGGTAATATTCCATCTAAAATAGTCGGAGCTCAATGTCAAGTAAATGGCACCGAATTTTACCAAATACCCTACGAGGATTTCGTGTTGCCAGGCCGTGAACAGTCGTACCGTATCCATCCATTTTACTTACAACAACAATCTGTCGTTCATGTTCAGGTAAGTGTAACCTTACGGGTAAATAGAAAATAATTAGAAAACACCTTTGATTTTTATAACATTTAAAACATATGACAGTTTCACCACATTAGCGCATTGACATTTATTATTTTTTTAAGACCTTTGTGTATTATTTCATAAACTTCTAATCTTGTTAATAATGTATATTCTTTATACGAAAGGGTGGATATAGATATCCGACCCAGGACCTGGAGGGCATGAGGCAAGAAAGGAGTAAAGGCCCCTAATCTCTCAAATAATTTGAACAATTAAGATGGGTGTTTCAATAATTGTCGTTTTTGTTTTGTATATTTTTGTTATTGTGGGTGCCACACTCTCTAGCAGAGGCCCCAGGGCAACAGCCCGCTATTGCGACGAATCCCCTAAATCCCGCTCTGATAAGTATGTAATATTATACGGGCATTCGGCATTCGACATTGGCCCTTCTCATTTACCCATCTGGCGTATTGTCATTTGTCAAATATCTTATTGACTAGCAACTCCGCGGAGTTCACCCCCCTAACGGTTAAAGGTTACTACTCACTACTCCACTCGAGGACAGAGGATTTATTAAACCAAATGAAATTTAATACTTTCTAAGAAAGTTAAGCCTAAAAAACAATAATTTTTAGTTGAAACAGATTGCGCTAACAACGCCATCTATGTTTAATTTTTTAATCTATTAATAATGATTTCTTTTCAATCGCCATCTGTATTTACTTTAAAAAATATGTACATTTTGATGCTTTTGTTTCGTGTGTATTATATTCTAGGCAATACTATCAACCTACCCAATACATGATTACATTAACAAGTTAAATTAATCTTTTTAGAACAACTCTTTATCTAATCCAAATTAGTATAATGTGTTTTGAGTAGTGCTTTGAATATTCACTTGTTAAAGTTTTTTTTATTATTATAAAAATTACATTATTAATATATTACCCACACATACTCTCATGTCACAACTCACAAGTGTGGTTAAATAAAAGCTTGTTAGCCTAATACAACCAAAGAAGGAGTAAAAATAACCAAACATAGATTTAATTACATATTTTGTTATTTGCCAAGGTCTGCTCTATCATGGAATACAAACAGTCCTTTATTAATGTCTTTATTTATAATACCAAATATTCCAATTAAATACGATAATAACTTCGCCGACATTATATATTGGCAATTTTACCAAGACTATAGTTATTATCATAGATATTTCAAGATTATAATATCAATTCAAAGTTGTTTGTTTGTGTGTGTTACTTTTTCGAGTGGACAAGGCTATAAAATTATTTATCGTGTATCTTTGATTATTAAATTTGCTTGGTGTACATCAAAGCTTCAATAAAATAATATAAAACATCTTATCGACGCAGTTCCGAAACGATGGCCAAGGAAAGATATTAGTCTGCCAATGGCGAGGTGCTGATGAGTCTCACTCGTGTCGCACTATAACTGAGCGTGAAGTCTATACTTTCAATATAACAAAGCCATGTCCTTCACCGCAGTTCTGTCTTCCGGCTCATTTCGCCGTCTCAGCGTTAACAACACAAAATTTGTGTGCACGTAAGAACAATAAATATTTATTAGAAACATACATATAACAAAAAAAAACTTCATTATAAGAAAAATAAAAATAAAAATACTCATTATCAACCAAGGCCCCGGGGGGATTCGAACCCCCGATCTCCTGTTTACTAGACAGGCGCTTTAACCAACTAAGCCACGGCGCCGATATGATTGTAATCGAAAATTATATACATATTCTTGCGTTTCATTTATACCTATATATCCAATTTTTAAGTGTTGCCTCCACATAATCTTTTACTAACTGGCCCGCTAAATTTTAATAACAAATCAAAGTACCTTATTTACTTTCTCTTAAATTTTCTCTTCTATACAAATAAATTTCACGCTTTACAGTTTACGACTTTTTTATTACGTATTGATTATAGTATTTATTTAGTCTTGATCAAATTTCAGATAACGAGTGTCGCCTGCCTCACCAAGTAGGTTACTACATACAACATTCTGGTTTTCGGTGCTTGCCTCTGATGGGCTCCGCGATCATAATGTCACCGCTTTGGAAAGTGCATCTCGCACTTTCTCTTATGATCTCATTATCTTATTATTTTTAATAAAAAATAAATGAATATAAAAATGTCTTATTTTATTATCTTGAAATATAATACTGTAGCAATTGTAATTTTTATGCAAAACTTAAATCGTTTAGTATAGTATCATCACTTCACAAAAATTAAAGTTGACCTGAATCCACATTTCAATTCAGAACAAATAAAAAAAGTATGCCAGCTATGAAAGAAAAGAACTTATTAGCAATATGAAAAAAAATTGTGAAATGTTACCCCTGGTGGGACTCGAACCCACAATCCCCGGCTTAGGAGGCCGATGCCTTATCCATTAGGCCACAGGGGCTTGTGTTGAAATGTGTCAATTTAGATAAGACTAATTCACATTATACAATATATATACATACCAAATATGTAGGATTTATATATTTTTTTAAAAGTAAAACAAGAAAGACAAAATATAAAATGCCAATATCACATAACAGGAGAAAAAATTACTAGGTATCTGAGTAAACGATATAATGTTAAAAAAAAATTCAAATAACATAAGCAATGACTTATGACCGCTATCTATATTAATAATCTGTATTTTCAAGTCTTCAATATTTATTAAGCTGCCATCTACCATCTACATGCATGCATAATTTATAAATAGATAAGGAAAATGAGAAATTGCCGTAGAAAATCGTGGTTTACATACCAGAATAGTATTGCGAAAAAGTTCATAGCTTGGACGATAGAGTGCGTTGTAACTGAAATTTATAAACTCATATGTAACATTGTTGTAGTGAATAGTAATATTTATCATTTTTTTTTTTAAATAATTGAAGTAACAATTATGTTTACAACATTTATTAATTTTTAAGAATTGAACTATTTTGATTAGAAAGCGTATTTTTGACACTTCGTACAACGACTCCGTGGCGCAACGGTAGCGCGTCTGACTCCAGATCAGAAGGTTGCGTGTTCAAATCACGTCGGGGTCAAATCATTATTTTTGTGAAATGTTTTAATTTTATTTCTGTTTTTTTTATATTTTATAAGGACGAAATAAAAATCATTTTTTGCAAAGAAATATATGAATATGAAACAAAAAAATGAAGGTATCAAATTGTCAAGCATCGATTACTTTATTATATAAAAAAAAACTTTATATAATTTATTTGCTTTCCGCATAGAGATTTTAACAAAAAATTTAAAAAATAATTGTATACCGTTTTTTTCCTCGGAAAATTATTTTACACATCCCTCCCACTCTAAGCAATAATATTAGGGTACGTAGGACTGTTGGCCGAATGCCAAGCTACCCATTGAAATCCGTTTTCGGTCATTGTCAATTTTTTTTTTTATTTTATATATATATAGGAGTGCCACTCCTCCTTGGGCAGTATCATCACTTTCGGACACACACGCCTTGAAGATGGCTATTCACTATTAATTTGCATGTGATGATGTAGGTGGTGGGGAAGATAGAAGTCCCAGAAACAAGGAAGCAAAGTGCTTCATACGTGTCAAGGGAAACAACTACTACCCCGGTTGGGATACGTTCCCGATTCTATTCCGATCCAAATCCGACCGAACCACAACTGGAGCAGCGACGATTTCGTTTCGATTCGATTGCGTTAATTTGCTAAAAGAATTGGTCTCCTGGGTACATCGATTAAACGTATTTTTACTAATCGTAAGCGCTTTTAAGCATCGCTCTTCAGCTTTATAATATTAATATAGAATTTAAAAGGTACAATAAATAAATATAAAATATACTGGCATTCCATACTCAAAACTAGATTCAAATTTCAAACATAATTATACCTACTACTTTTACAGGAAGCCAATAGCCGAGTCAATGTACTAAGCCAATTAAATATTGGCTTGGTCTAAATAGAGACAACCCATTTCATTTGATTGTCCTCAAGCCATTGATCAAGCCAATCCATTAAAATAGAACGATTTCTAGCACAAAAATGAAAAAGCCTTGTATATAGGCCTACGTTTAAATTATATTGTATTTTTCATTTGATTGACCTATTCTCTATATCCCATTCCGTAGCGGTTAGAATAAAATTATATATTTTTGGCTGGGGGCCTAGGCCGATACCTTGTAGGCCTAGGCATAAATCCTGGGCTATTGGCCTTGTGTAAAAGCAGCATTATAGTGTCAATATTCTAATTTATAACTGACAAGGACATTGTTATATAGCTGCTTTACTTTAATAAGTGTTTAATGGTATATTAAATAAAATTGTATAAAAAGTTAAGTAAATTAAATACTCAGTAAGTTGGATTATAGAATTTATTTCCTTTTCAATAGAAGTCATCTTTAGTACAAGTCAATTTTGTCACATCACGTTTTATTACACAGTATGTGCTAAATAATTTGTAAACAGTTTATTAAAACTGGTGTTGAGTCGTTAAATTATCTCTGCTTCGAACCAGTAAAGTTGAGTGACTTGGTAATGTACTAATACATTACTTATCATATATTGTATCACCTTTTCAATATTGCAGGTACCATACCGTGCAAAAATTACAATATGAACTGACAAAAAGTAGACATATTTCAGAATTTCAAATTAAGGAAGCTAATTATTGATGAATTATTTTCTCATTTATTTCTTGCAATGCTTAACAAAATATAATGTAGCTCCTTATTACTTGTTAGGATTGTGTATTATAAATTATGTATTAAATATGTGTAGTACGTATCGTCTAAGGCAACGTAATTTGACATTATTTACTTCAGCCAAATAATTAAATAGGTACCTACAGTACCTAGGTATCTTTAATTTTCTTACTTATAACAATAGTTACATAGTAGGTACAGTTGGAAAAATAACATTATAAATAACTTAAGTTAAAAATAGATTCTCACTTTGTACTGGATGACGTTATCTGTTTTTATAAAAACAACTTTTCAATTAAAATAATGTCGTGATCGCAAGACTACTTTACAAATCTTAAGTGGTAAATCATCATTTCTAACTAAGGCCTAGTATAATAATGTGAGAAATGCTGATTCCGTTACAATTTCCTTGCTATTTAGCCACAATAAAGCTTATTTTCGACTGAAGCAATTTTTCAGTACCGTCATTTTGGATCTAAGAAGCTCGGAGTCGAGACGATCAGGTGACTGGCATACGTGTCTGCTGGCGCCTTTGTAAACGAATCGCATTCTTGAGGCAATGTAATACATGCGCAAAATATCTTTGTGTGATTTTCCGCGTAATTACAATCAGTTACGTGCATGTATACGAACACGCCTCCGTGTTTGTATGTAGGCGTTAGACTCGCTTGTGTTGACTGGTCTCTGGAGGTCGTACAGTGATCGAGACATAACTATAAACATTTTTTATGAAGTATTCGTGCATGTTCGTTTATTTAACACTTATTGAAACGGTTTTGGAGTTAGCACGTGACTGTGAAACATATTTTATTTCAAGAGATGTGGTCATTACAAAGTTCACACTGCCGTCATCTCAAAATTTCCATAGTCAGAAAACTTACAAAAATTTTATTACTTTTTCGAATTCATATACATTATATATTTTTTGAATAATTAACATTAATTATATTATTAATGCGTTATGTAAAAATTATACTTAATAATAATTTCTTCTAACCTTGGTAAGTAATACTCGATCAATCATTGGTAAATCAATGACGTCAAAAACAGTTGACGCAGAACGTCTAATGTCCGCCAATAACTCTTTATTATTGTCAATTAAGTTTTTGTGAACTTTTCGGTCCACTTGACCCTCGTTCAGGATGGTGTGCGTGAGCGCGGTCACGCCCAACATGAAAACAATGTCATTTGTGTAATTACAAATATATTTCCGCGTTACATTAACCACACCTATAACTATTCCAATGGGAATGGAATTCCATATATATATATTCCATATATATATAACTTTGATCTTCAATTGACATAAAATATTTAATATTTTCGTGTAAAAATTGTAGTAAAATTAAAATGAATTTATGTTAAGTATTGTACTGTATTACGTATATAGATATATAAATAAGCGAAATACCACTCATTATGTGATCTAAAGTAACTAACTATCCACCCGATTGACTTGAAATTTGTCACAGTTACTCCTTCCCCGACGTAGACGCTCACTAAGAACGGATTTTACGCAAATCACATCCTAAATAAAAAAAAATCTGATCGCGTTACGCGTGCGAAGCCGATTAGCAAGTTATAAATTTTATATCTATATATATTAAACAAGAACTGTCTATAGTGCATAATAATGGAAAGCTATTAGCAAATTGGAAAGAATATGTAAATCTAAAGTTTGTTTATCTTTATTTCTCCTTCCAATGGAACATAGTATATGTTTATACGAAATCAAATAGTTATTTAGCTCTCGACTGAAGTAAGTGAAACTCGGCAACACTTTAGAAATCCGTATAAGGTGCTTATAACAACATTATAATTCATATTTCATACTCGTCAAATTCAAACTGTCAATTTCACTACAAGCTTCAATTGAATTATATACATAGTTATATATTTAAAATACTTTATACAAGGGTTTCAGTTTCAGTCTACTATATACAGATCCATCCGGATGCGGACTGCCCAAGATCGGGATGGTTGGCGTTCTATGGGGGAGGCTTTCGTCCAGCAGTGGACGGCAAAAGGCTGAAAAAAAAATATACAGATTATCAAATGACATTTGAAAATATAACAATTGACATATTTTATTTATTAATTATTTAATAATAATTTCTTTTAAACAATACATTACGATAATATATATTATAAATAATATAAATATAATACATATCCCGGTCAATGGCAATAAAGGTAAGCACGTCTAAACTTGTTATAAAGACTAAAAATATTGCTAACTCTGTCTGACATGTGGGTTTAAAAAGGGTAGCAAATATTTCAATCCTATCAAATTAGTTTACTCAGAGATTTTTGAAAAAGTAACAAGAGAATAAGCACCAATGGCTGTGTTTTCATTTTAAATACCGTGCACCTATTACATATTTAAGACGGTTTAGGTATATACAAGATACTACGAGGATGATAATGTTTTCTTGACAGATTTCGCCCACAGCAGCCATTTCCAACGGAGACCAGCCAACTGCATAAGATATATTGTAGCGCACAAACGTGGGTGTACACACCAGTTGACCATTGTCTATTCCCTTACTTTCATATTGGGGTTAGCAATTCGACACCACCAAAGAGAGTTCAGACACAGGTCGAATGGCTTTATGCGCTTTCCGCGGTACAGCATTGTCAACACTGGCAGCTTAAAAAAGCTACTGAGTATTTCTTATCAGAAAAATTCAATAATATTTTATTGGCCACACACGCGAACTTCCAGATTAGCACCCAAGATATTGCGGTCCACAGCTGTATGAACTAGCTACTTGAATAACTAAGCAGTTGAAAAGACAATCAGTTTTTTTTGTAAAAAATAGGTGAGTAGACGGGTACTTGGGTCACCTGATGGTAAGTGGTTACCACTGCCTACATATTGACGCTGTAAGAACAATTTAGTATTACTTATATAACCAACTAAGATGTTATGTCCCATGTGCCCGTATTTTCACTGGCTCACTCACACTTCAAATCTGAACACAACAATACGGTATTGGCGGTAGAATATCTGATGAGTGGGTGGTACTTATTCAGATGAGTTTTTACAAAATTTAACCACCAAGTAAAATTGTCACTACAAAACTAAATCCCCTCGCAACAGTTAAAATTTAGTGCACTGTACTTAACTATGTGTAAAGTTTAACGATTCTTTGATATTAAAACCATTGTTACCTACTATTATGTCATGCAATAAAACGCATTGAGAGCCTTTATAGATGCCATCTCGTATTTCTTGAAGGCTAAATGCTCACGTGCACCTACACTCTTATCTACAACAAATTATTTGCGCATGATTTTTCAATTGCTGCAATATATCACACTAATATTTGTTATATTCAATTCATATTCGAAAATCATTATTAAAATCGTTATGTATTGATTTAAAAAATGTATCATTACATCTAGTCGTTACCTTTTAGAAAAAATATATGTAATTTTTGTAATTATATGTACCTACCTATCATGTTTTTATTACATTTCATTAATTTGTATATATAGAGCAATAATTTTCAGTAATTTTATTTAAGCTGAATTTGTCAACCTATTTCTATCTGTGAGTTTTAAAGTATAAAAAGTCACGTAATCATGAATTCATATATTTCAAGGCTAACTGTTTCACCGAAGAAATCAAAAATGCTATTTGTTATTATAATATTATATAGGTATTATATATACTATAAAATATAGTTATTGTTATTATAAAACAAATTATTTAGTTAGCTAAATAATGTATTTGTTTGTAGGTTTTGGCCACGAGTTATTGTGGCAATAACATAACAGCCAACGTGATATCGTATGACGTATGGGGGCTTGGTGAATCGAGCCAATCAGCGCCCACTTCAGCTCGAATGCGTCACAAACGGAAAATAGTGTAATTATTATGTAATGTTAAACATATACCAGCCAAATAATTTAATTAATATGACAATTGGGAATGCCAGAATAGATGACACGCAGTATTTGTTTACGCGGTTTTAATAAATCCTTGTTAAATCAAACATTGCTATGACTAATTTTCATGGTATATTTTTGGCATCTTAGGCGTACCTATATAACCTATTTCAAAACATACAAATAGTTTTCGTCAGGCTGATGCAATATGTACCATCAATGTCAGCTGTATTTGAGCTAAGCCGTGCATATCGGACCGTTGTATTTTGATAGTAGCGCCTACTAAGCGTGCATACACAGCTCACAACGGCCACACCTCCAATCCACACACACACACACACACACATATAGAGCAAAACACTTTCTAAACGCTGACGTCATCGACCTCCACATCTGGAGAGTATATTATAGATTGACAAATATTACTGTAATTTATAGCGTATTATTGTGTTCATACATTTCCTAAAATGTCTGGTATGTCTGTCTCTAAACTTATAAAAAAACCAGAGTCATTAAATAGTTTCTTTGTTCATTTTTGAAGGTTAACGAGTTTTCGTGTATTGACTTATTTCCTTTTTACTTCATTATAGTTGTGTGCAAGCCAAAAATAACTTTGAATAGATTTAAATTGGAATTGTATCATTTTAGAGCTCAAAACGAATGCTGACTGACTGACCTTTAGCTATTGTGAAAGTCGTCTTCCTTATTTAAACTAAAAATAAATGTTTGTCTGAACTTTGCAATCACCAATGTCATTTAAATTTGACATAAGCTTACTAATTAATTCCATGTTGTTAATTTTTTTTTTTAAATGCACGGTTTTATTACGGTTAGGGTTTTTATTAAATACAGTTAAGAATTGGGAGAAGAAATAAGATATTACTCTTCTGGTGTTTGCATAGTAAAATAAAACTAAATAATATTAATTATTTGGTTTGTATAAAGAAATATTTTTAATTTTCTGAATATAATATAAAATTTATATCGTTGTAAATAAGAAAATGTTTTATTAATTCCATATTTGAAATTAATTATTACTGCACGCATATAATTAAATAATTAATATTTAAGTATTTATTGTGTACAAAAACATACAAATTAAATAGACACGACATATTATCGTCTTATCGTTAGTCGTAAGGCGTCTAGGTATAATTTATCCGGTACCTACGTAATGTCTACTTATCTTTATGTATGTCCTTTTTTTCCCCCGCGGCTATTCTCACGTGTTAGGTATGCCCTTTTCTGCATTTTTGACAATTTGTACGCAACTTTTTATAAAAATTGATTGAGTAGTACTGTAGTAACATCGTGAAATCGTAACAAACCTACTTACTTTTTTTATAGTATTGGTATGCTCGTACAGCATATGGGCAAGTGGACCATAGACTTTTTTTTTTATATATATATATTTTTTTTTTATATTCGCCGGGAGGGCAAATGACTCTACTCCACCTGATGGTAAGTGGTAGTAGAGTCCAAACGCGGCGACGGCCAGTACAGACGGGAAAAACGTTCTAAACGTTAAACTTAGGCATTGTAAGAAATGTTAACCATCTCTTACATCGCCAATTCGACACCAACCTTGGGAACTGAAATGTTGTGTCCCTTGTGCCTGTAATTACACTGGCTTATTCACCCCTTAGACCGGAACACAACAGTTCCAAGTACTGCTGTTTTGTGGTAGAATATCTGATGAGTGGGTGGTACCTACCCAGACGAGCTTACACAAAGCCCTACCACCAGTAGAACTTACTTTCGCATGTATAATATTAGCAAGGATATATGTATAATTATTTAACCTAACTACTAAAGGCGCCAGTACCAGACACATGTAACCCGCTACATTGGTGTAATTGTAACTGATTAAAAGCGGAATTTTCCTATCCCTTTCGAACGGGAATGAATTAATATTATGGATGTATTCATACATGTACCGCTACATAAATTCATGTAACTATTATTCTTATTGTTTATTCGAAATGAATGTCAACCAGATTCCATATTAATTAGATGGTAATACCAAGAGGTACTAGGTATCTAGTCTGATATAATATTGGTGTTTTGTGTGCTTTATACATTGTATCTTTATTATAATGTTTTTTTTATTTTTATTTATAGGTTGGCGGACGGGCAATTGGGCCACCTGATGTTAAGTGGTCCTCAACACCTATCGGCATTGTAAGAAATATTAACCATTCTTTTCATCACCAAAGCGCGACCAACCTTGGGAACTTAGAGGTTATGTCCCTCGTGTGTGTATTATATTATATTATTATAACTTGCACGAAACCCTACCACCAAGTAAAATGTTTTTATATATTATGTTTATTAATGCTATGTACACACATACCTTTCTTTCTTCTGTTTCTTTCTCTCTTAGATTGCCTGGAAGAGATCGCTGTTATAGCAACAAGGCGTCTCCCATTCATTTTTCTTCCATATGATCTATGTTGAACTTGAATTGCTATTAATTTGTTTATTTTTAAAAGCTTTTATTTAACTTGGAATTTGTTTTTATTAGTTTGTTATGGTAAAATATTGCATGACGAAAAAGAATCATATCCTCTTATCCAACGGAATTGTAATTTTACGAGTTGGTTCAGTTCCGATTACAATGGATTTTTATTGTAAGCATGACCTAATTCTCCACCCAGGATTGGCGTCAGGCGAAGGAACTTCTTAACAGTCAACAGCATAGGCGAAATTTTGAATACACTCATATAAAGCTTGTTTTTTAACAGTTTTATTACTCTTAATATATTGTTTATGGTTTTATAATACAATTGCTAAAGGAATTGACTAAAGTAATGGTTTATATTTTTACAGCCCCAATGTTCATGGGCGGTATCACGTACCATCAGGTAACCAATATACTTGCCCGTCTGACTATTCTATAATTACAGCAGTGTAAAATAACGTTTAACTGTTATTATTAAACCTCTATGTTATAAAACTACCATGTCCATTTAAATCGGTTCATCCTTTAAACAAACATCCATGGGATGTGATACGTAGATACCTAATATGTACCTATATCATTTGACAATAATTGCGCAGATAATTCACCTCCACAATATTAATTGTAATCCATATCTTAATCATTGTGCATACAAATAAACTAATCTCTGTGACTAATGAACATTATAGACTTTTAACATGTAGCGAACGTGTTTTGAACTGTATCTGTATATAATTAAAGAATAAATAATAAGAAACGATACACGGGTAGAATAAAACGATAAACAATGTTCAATGATAATGAGTCAAAATTCGAGGGTTTTCAGTTTTTTTTACTAACAGCCTTTTTCTTCTTGACATTTAGAACATTTCACCACGCTGCTCCAATGCAGGTTTGAAAATAGATAGGTAGATTTTCATTCGACACATGCAGGTTTCTTCACGATGTTTTTCCTTCACCACCGAGCCATGTCTATGTCGGCTCCATTTACTAATAACAATTGAAGAGTTCCACTATCAAACTCCTAGCTCAACTACCAGATTAGCTTGATAGTATAGAATTATTGCACTGTCATCTGAATTTTCATATACAGTGTTTATATACGTACTTATGGCAAAGTTATGAAATATGACAATTTAGATGTAGTTAAAAATTTGATTCCTTTACATGTTGACTATAGAGAAATAAATTCAAACTAATGTAAGGTGTGTAAAAAATAACAAATATATAACAACTAGTTTTAGTCAGCGGTTTCGCCTACAGGTATTAGGTAAAAAAGTAGCCTTTTCTCGGGGTTCGCGCTTGCTTCATACCAATTTTCATCAAAATCGATTTAGTGGCTTAGTCTTGAAAGCGTAACAGACAGACAGAGTTGCATACAGAATTTATAATATTAGTGTAGATATATTTAAATTACTTTCTTAAGTATATAAGATTTTTGTATGCATATAAGAGAAATATTACAATGAATGCAACTACTCTCTTG
This sequence comes from Nymphalis io, assembly GCF_905147045.1. Classification (NCBI taxonomy): domain Eukaryota; kingdom Metazoa; phylum Arthropoda; class Insecta; order Lepidoptera; family Nymphalidae; genus Nymphalis; species Nymphalis io. The sequence continues at coordinate 1,948,644 of NC_065888.1, forward strand.
GTGGTGAGCTCTATGCAAGCCCGTCTGGGTAGATAATACTTACACATCCGATGTTTTACCTGGAAACAGCAATATTCAGTATTGCTGTGTTCCGTTTTGAAGAGTCAGCGGGTCATTGTAACAACAGACACAAACGACATAATATCTTAGTTCCCAAGGTTAGTGGCGCATTGGCGATGTAAGCTAATGTGCAAGCGGTTCCCAAAAAAGGGGATCGGTCTGACCCGGCAAATTATCGGCCAATAGCTATCACCTCAGTACTTTGTAAGGTGATGGAACGGATTCTAAACAACCAACTGATTCATTACCTAGAAGATCACTGTTTAATTAATGATCGTCAGTACGGGTTTCGACCAAAACGGTCCACAGGTGATGTTCTAGCGTACGTAACACACCTCTGGGGTGAAGCTATCGACAAGCATGGAGAATCGTTGGCTGTCAGTCTCGATATCTCCAAGGCTTTCGATAGGGTCTGGCACAGAAGTCTTCTCTCCAAGCTGCCGGCATATGGTCTGCCTGCTCAGCTATGCACCTGTATTGCCAGCTTCCTACACAAGCGTAGCCTTCGTGTTTTAATTGACGGTTGCGCTTCACAATTCTATGTAGTGAATGCTGGGGTCCCCCAGGGATCTGTGCTATCTCCCACACTCTTTCTTTTGCATATCAATGATATGCTCTCTCTTGGGAACATACATTGCTATGCAGACGATAGTACAGTGCATGGTGAATACCACGGACGCGCAGTGGCTGGGCGAGCGGAAATTGAGGAGAGGCGGAAGGATCTTGTCATTGAACTCGATAGGACGTTAGAGCTCATCGCCAAATGGGGCTCTGATAATCTTGTTGAGTTTAATGCCAAGAAAACACAGGTATGCGCTCTCACGGCGAAAAAGTCAACATTTTCCCCTCTCCCCTCCCTCTGTGGTACTCCGCTGGTGATGCAAAGCAAAATCGCCATGCTGGGGATTGACATTCGCTACGACCTTAGTCCAAGGGATTACATCGAGGCTGTTATAAAAACAGCTTCACGGAAACTCGGAGTTCTGAACAAGGTGCGGCGTTTTTTCACGCCACAACAACTGTGCCTGCTGTACAAAACACAGGTACGGTCTTGCGTCGAATATTGCTCGCACCTTTGGGATGGCTCCGCTAAGTACCTATTGGAGGCCTTGGACCGGTTGCAGCGACGTGCCGTACGCATTATTGGCGACGTAAAGGTCACAAACACCCTTGAACCTTTACAATTGCGTCGTGAGATAGCAGCACTGAGCGCTTTCTATCGACTGTATCACGGCGAGTGCTCTGAGGAATTATTCTCTCTAATTCCTGCTTCCCCCTTCCTTCTTAAGTCCACGCGAGCTGGTTCTCGATGTCACCGCCTAACTGTGACATCAATTCCATCGCGAACAAAGAAATTTGGCAACTCTTTTCTTTGTCGCACTTCCAAAAAATGGAATTCCTTACCAGCTCACGTGTTCCCCTCCTCTTACAACCCGGGTTCCTTCAAACGAGGCGTGAAGAGGCATCTTGCGGGCCGGCAAGGCGAAGGCGGCTAGTGCAGAACGTTTTTCCCGTCTGTACTGGCCGTCGTCGCGTTTGGACTCTACTACCACTTACCATCAGGTGGAGTAGAGTCATTTGCCCTCCCGACAAATATTAAAAAATAATAATAATAATAATAATAAAACAAACATTTTGAGCAATTAAGAAATCCTTTTATATTTTTTTTCTATCTATAGATGCTTTATTTATATTTTAATTATATGAAATAATCCGTCCGTGTCCGTCAATTAAGCCAATTTATCTATGTCTTTAACGTATTTATCATGTTAATGATAACTAATAACGACTTATAAAATTAATCCTCCACAATGACACTCCATTTTGTAAAACGGATGTATATCTGAATAATTATAATATGAGCATGAATAATAAATTAGTTTATTATTATTATTTTAAATAGAGTTTTATATAATATTCAAAGGTATGGTCACCGGCACCTCTTTTGGCTCATGTGTGTAAAATTTCAACTTAATTTATAAAAAGAACTGATTTAAAAAAAAATGATTCAAAAGAGCAATACTATCAAAAAACGAATATTTCTATTTTTACTTGTACGAATAATTTATATCATAAATATGGGATTGAAGATCATGATCTCAGTCACACAATTGGTTATGTCATGCAACCATGCACACTAGCAGTACAACACGCACCAGCTCGTGCTGATTGAGGTTACCCATTGATTGATATACAGAAGAAATTAATACAAGTTTTAATTACTTGGCGGCAGTGATTTGTGCATGTCTTTTCATCACCCCAACATCAATGTTGCTGTGTTCTGTTGGTGTCCAGTTCTGCCCACCAGTAGAAGTAATAAATTTTATTATTTGTTAATTTTAATATATTTAATATAACAACTTATGAGATATTTTAAATTTAACCAAACAATACCAATGACGTTCTGGAACCGATTATATTTTTATTAAATCACATACAATATAGAAATATGTAATTATTAAATATATTAAGTGAATTACATAAATAAATATTTCTAACACAATGTATGATGGCAATGGCCTCTAAGACTATTTGAAATCTTCATGCAGTGTTTTGGACTTTTGAATATAATATTATTCTTTAATTTTTTATACATACACTAGAATAAGTAATTTATATTGTCAGATTAAATTTAACTATTTTATTATGAAAACAGTTTTGAAAAGTATTTAAAAAAAAATTGTTGTTCTTACCATGATGTTTTGAAAAAAATTAGTTCATCTTCAGCTTTAAGCTTAGGTCAATAAATATAAGTGTTAAAATTATCCGTGCCATACATTATAATCGAGTTTTAAACGAGATCATATGTGGATTAGAAATGATGAGAGAACAGAAGATTAGTTCATGACTACATACTACATGACAAGCGCGACTCTGTCAAAACTTCAGGCATATTAATAAAATCGGTATGATCACTATTAAGCCCCGAATATAAAATATGATACTTGATGTTATTTTTCTTTTTCTGTACGATATTTCTGTAATTATGAAGTAAATAGAAATTCTGAAAGAACTCGGTTTAACAAAGCAACCGATCTCATATTGCATCCACGCATCATGTGCACTGTGTATGCGAAGTGTTCGGTTCCGTAAACATAGGCTCATTAAGCAGCGATCGAGTGGAAAATAACTGCTGGCGAATTAATGACACCATTTCTAAAAACTAACACGAATTATTTATGTAAAACCCTAAAAATACCCAAATTATTATTATATAATTTATTTAGTATCATGCTTAATAATTTCATTAAACTCTTACTAATTACAAATGACTTTAAATAAACCAAAATCAAAAAGTTTTGACACAAATTGATAAAACAGATTGTTAAAAATGGATGTTTATATATCTATTTGAGATTCATTGGGAAGGTTTTTATACTTAGTCGTAAATGTCCACAAGATGGCGCTGCAGCACATTAACTTCTCAATCCGATCAAGCCTTGCATTGAGAATTGGTATATATTTGACGGCGAATATATAAGTTGCAATTTGCATAATACTTTGCAAAAATGAAGAGGCAATGCATACCTGGCATATAGTATAATATATAATAAAGTATCTAATACAAAAATTAATGCGATTGAGAAAAAAGGATATTTTGAAAATAAATTAATATACATTATGAGAAATTTAAGTGCTCTGCCTGAAATTATTGGTATTGCATAATTATTAATTCAATTGCAAGAAATGAACGAAGTGAAACGCATTATACAATCATATCATAAACATTTTACTATCATTTAAGTATTAACTTAGTACTTGAAATAAATCCTAGCACTACGTTTATATCCTGTAATAAGCATAGTGTATTTTGCAACGCTATAATATGGCGCACAAAATGAAAGCAGTCTATTAAACATATTGCCTATTTCCATGCAGTATCTTAATACACAGACTGATCGTATTTGTACTTTTAAAAACGATAATTAAGTAACCATGAAGGTTGAATACGTCTTGCCGTTCAAAAATATCTTCTTACAAATAAAAAAAATAGACAGTTACAGTCTATTTGAAACTTGCAATGAAACTATGAACAATTTTAAACATACTGTAAATATTTATATACTCATAAGAATAATTGATTAATTAAATTGATCTGGAATGTAGTGACGATTAAGAATTATTGATAATATAAAATTAATATTATGAAGGAATGTAAGCATAACATTTGTCTATATGCTGACGTAACATAATTTCATTCCAAGGCTGACCGAAGTCTAATGCATTGAAAGTGCGGACTGATTACAGGTTGTTGTGTAGGCCTCTGATTGGCCGATCGAGGAGGCCTGGCCGGGTGTGGCGAAACGAGTCGACGTTCATATTGCTCGAAATACCGCTTGTGTTTCAAGGTATAAGGATACAAAAAACTAAATACTAGGAAAACGAGCTCCGTCCAAATGCCAAACGTTTTAATAGTCACGTTTGTGTATATTGAGGAATTTACCCGTCAGGGTATTCAAAAGTAATATACTTACCTAAATAAGTATGTTTTGCACATTATTAATTCACTTCGCTTTATTTTATGAAAATAATTTAAAATATAATATCGAATGAATCGCCAAGGCTGTTTGTTGAATTGCAGTTAATTAGCAGCTTGTCCTTTTGTAAGTTTACTCGAAGTAGGATAATTATCCAATTAAAGTAATTATAAAGAGTTATTATTTACATAGCGCAAACAAATAAAATGTTAATATTTATATAATTATTGAATTTTAGTTAAAAAAAAAGAAGTACCTATAGTGTTTGAAAGATATTCTACCGCAAAACAGCAGTACTTGGTATTGTTGTGTTCCGGTTTGAAGGGTGAGTGAGCCAGTGTAATTATAGGCACAAGGGACATAACATCTTAGTTCCCAAGGTTGGTGGCGTATTGGTGATGTAAGCATTGGTTAATATTTCTTACAATGCCAATGTCTATGGGCGTTGGTGTGGTTGGTGACCACTTACCATCAGGTGGCCCATATACTCGTCCGTCTTCCTATTCTATATATTTTAGAGCACCTAATTTATCTATTATTTTTTGTAATCCACGAGATACTCTCATCAAAAGAAATTGAAAAACCTTCGGTATATGTCTCAACTCTATAGCGACTAAGTTGTGTAGTATAAAGAAATTATACTTTATAAAGTAAGAACATTTTAAATAATATAGAAAAATATATATATATCACCAAGATTAATAACAGGAAAATTATATTTTCAGCGTATTAATTATTAAATTTTTATCTATACCAAGCAACAAATAATTTCAATTTTTATTTTCGTAAATATGATTCACAAAAAGATAAGATTGTGACTGTGTTTATTGATTTATCCCCTTATTAATAAATGATGTATATCTATATTTGTCTTATTCTTTCGAATATCAAATTACTAGTGACAGAAAGAGAGGAATTGGTGCCTATTCCTCCGCTGGTCAGCGTAAATTATTTAGGCCCATACTTTGTTTGAGTCATACATTTACTAATTGCAAAATGATAGGAATCTGCAAAACAGAATGATAACGCTTGGAGGTGTGAACTTTTGTTACACAATATTGCGTCAGTTAAACAATAGATTAATACGTTGATAATGAAGTAATGAAACGAAATATAATGGCTTTTGAATACGTATTGGTATTTCAACGTAAGAACTTTCTATCAAATTGTCTAAGACTATGTAATATAATTTTGGGTACTAGTTATAATTTATTAAGCAAATTAGCATCGAATTTAGCATAATTTAGTTGAACATACCATATATAAAATATTCTTATTAAAATAAGTAATATAGTAATTTAAGTATTTTTATTTTATTTCTAAGCATTAAATTCTATTTGAAATCTTCTATGGGTATTTAATGTTTTTTTGACATAATTTTGACATTACTACATTAGTAAATTGTTTAACCCAACAAATAATTCATCATATATATATATATATATAGCAGCCTGTAAATCACTGGTGGTAGAGCTTTGTGCAAGCTCGTCTGGGTAGGTACCACCCACTCATCAGATATTCTACCGCAAAACAGCAGTACTTGGTATTGTTGTGTTCCAGTTTGAAGGGTGAGTGAGCCAGTGTAATTACAGGCACAAGGGACATAACATCTTAGTTCCCAAGGTCGGTGGCGCATTAGTGATGTAAGCGATGGTTAACATTTCTTACAATGCCAATGTCTAAGGGCGTTTGGTGACCACTTACTATCAGGTGGCCCACATGCTCGTCCGCCTTCCTACTCTATAAAAAAAAAGAAAAAAAAACTCTCTCCTAAGTGGTATTTAACATCGTCACAATATCAGCGTTCAGTGTTTAATGTCTCTTCACATCCTATGTGACTTGCTAACTACGTCAATGGTTTAATTAGAATTATAATTCCTATGTTAAACAGTCCTACACAATTTTCTATACATATATGTTAATTTATGTAAATTAGCATCTAATAAAGTAGTGACGACTTTTGTTATAAATTAATTCAATACTAGTTAAATGTGCATATTATTTCTAGTTCGCTTGTTATTAATATTTTAATATTATAAGTCTACGTTTAATATTGTTAAAACAATAACAATAATAATAAGCTCTATATATTCTCAAAACGGCACAGGAGTCTGAGCCTGAGAGCCTGTTAATGTCCCACTGCTGGGCTAAGGCAGCCCAACAGTAGGTATATACAAAAACTTATTAATTTGTTATAGAACAACAATTTAGTTATTACAAATTTATCGTTCCTGTCAAATTATAAATTCCAGGAATTTTTAATTACAAAAAAATTGTAATAAATCGCTGTAACTGTCAACTCTCCGAAATGTATGCAGCTGTTTCATTTTTGTTGATCGCATTTCGTTGTTATAACTCTATTTTAGGTCTTCGATCACAAGGTTCTCTTGCCCAGTTACATACATTTGAATATTTATAGAGATTACTTTTAGGCAAGTTTTACACACAGGTGCCGGAACAGATGCCAGATATTTTAATGTAATGTAAAATTTTGAAGCAAGTTTTTATTTGGATACTATATTTAGTTTCAAACGAAAACTTCACAATCGATTCGTATTGGTTTACATTTCGTAGTTTGTATGTTATCGTTATCATCGCTTTGCTTAACTATAACAAAACAGATTTCAATTGTTATTATTTATAAAAAAATGCATTTACACCATTGATTTTAGCCGATTAACTGATAAATTCGTGGTGTTTTGATAGTTTGAACGGACTTTCAATCAAATTGACGCAACAATATAATTAGTCGATTTATTAAAAATTTGCTATCGCTTGATGCTTTTTTTTTTAAATAATTGTTTTTACTTCCAATAATTTGTTGATCAACAAATATTGGTCAACTAAAATCAAACCGTGTGAACAGCCGCTATAAGAATTTTGTTGATAAACATAGCATATTTGTAATAGAAAACAATCTTCTGTGCGTTTAATTAAATATATAATAATAAAATGATTCCACGTTTTGATGTGACTTGATCTCATTAATTTATATAAGGATGCAATCAGATATGTAATTAATAAAAGCGACTTGACATACTGTAAATTATAATGATTTGACAAATCAACTTATTTTACCATGTTACCTTTTTAGTTATAAATAATTAAATATTAGTTGTTATTAATCCTATTTACATACGTATACATACGAGCATATTCACGTGTCATACATATTTGTTTAGTATGTTCTCGAACAAACTATGGCGCATGTTAGCTAGGATGTGCGTAGTTATGTCTAGAAAAGTAGTGCCATGATTGATGGTTGTGTGTACAAATACAATCATGATAGATTCATGCAAATTTCATAAGTTTATAATTGATGCGTTATTTACAATTTAGAAGACCGTATGACTTTTCTAACTCCTAGTAATTTTCATGTTCCGGTACAAAGTTTCACACATTTTGTAAATAAAACTGAATTATTCATTTTTGTTACAAGTTTGCACTATACTTTTATGTACTTTTAGCTGACCGTGTCGATTTGGTACGATTTTATTCCATGACTGTTTTTAAATGAATGAGATATAAAGATTCGCCAACCGATATATTCACCCATACTGGCTACACCCTTAAAGGCTAAGGCATAGTTCAACATACCCTGTGTATTTTATCATACGTTTATTTAAATATCTCGTAGTGTTTCTAAAATCATTAGTTTGAATTGCAAAGTGTTAGGCAATATTTAACTACATGTAGCGATTAAAATTAATATACCAATATACTTCTATACAAATTTCAAAGGTACAATATAATATCGAAAATAATGTATGGCTGAAAGTTTCCTCGTGAAAAGTTATATAAAAAAGTTCCTGAACGCATGTAGCCTTTAAAGATAAGTTATCTTAAAGAGTTTTTTAATCTCTTAACTAAAAACATTTTTTTTGTTAAAAAAAGGAAATAAAAAGTTCCAACTGTAATTTAGTTTAATTGTCCCAAAAATAAATCCTCCTAAAATAAATGCCTAAAAATTTCTATTAATTTTAAACGCTTTATGTTTATTAATATTTTTTAACTTTGCAATTTGAACCAGTAATATTAGAAACATTATCGCGATTAAACAAACGCACAAAGTCTTCTAGCTTTATAACATGGATTGTTATTTCACGAACTTCAATACATTTGTATCTTCACATATGGCGTATCGCTGTCACGGCCGTGATATCATAATTTCATAACCTATAAGTATACAACAAGAGAAACACGTATTTGGCAATAGTTTTTTATACATAAAATGTAAATGGACCAATTGATGGTAAAGGATCACCACCGCCCATACCGCAACCGCAACAGCCTGTGAATATTCCACTGCTGGGCTAAAGGCCTCCTCTCCTCTTTTTGAGGAGAAGGTTTGGAGCTTATTCCACCGCCCATAGGCGCTGCCTAACTACAGGCACAAGGGACATTAAGCGCATTGACGATGTAAGGCTTAGCTAATATTTATTTCCAATAGACATTGGCGCTGCAATGTATTTAGTATCAGGACCGCCATCCTATTTATTTGGCTTTATTACCTTTGGATAAGGGCAATTAAATACCCAATTTATTTAGGTTTGGAGCAGTGTTTCTCTAAGATCTAACACCTGAACCCCCGTCTCTAAAAATGTAGATGAATATAAGTCGCTATTAGACTTGTGTGTTTGTTTGTGCCGTACGCGTTGTGTTGATTGAGTTAAAACTTGGTACAGTTGTTGATGTCACTTGTGTGAAGGTTTCGTACGATTGGTTGCGCATGTGTCGTATCAAATGATTGTTTGCTTTAAAAAAAAGTTTATTACGGCATATAAAATAGAAACATCTATTATTACCTCAAACGACATTTCAAGCTTAAGGCAGCTAGTAAATATGTAAATAAATAAACTATAAGGACCCGATAGACGTTGTCCTATTACAGTTATTATTACGCCTGTATAATTATGATGTGCTGCACCACCAGTTAGGGAACTAGGAGAATAGTATAAAAAACTAATATGCATGTGAAAACTTTCATGGTAATTGGTCAAACGGTGTCGAAGACCATAAATCCCAAACATATATCGGTTTTCAACACCAATATTAATTTTTTTACATATGATCACGTTGAGTTTTATTGATTTATTTATATTTTATTATTATTTATTTATTATTGATTATTTTAAACAATTTCCAACACAGTCATATCGTTTAATACGTCTACATTCATATATGGAAAATAAAGAGTAATGACTTCACCCTGATTTTCCACTCGTTAGTTGACAAGTTTGCCAAGTATTCAATTATGCGAATATAAACATTGAAGACGAGCAATATTTATCACACAGTAATCATGATGTATTACTGTTTGTGGACTTCCTTTATTAATAAATTGTAACTTATAAGCGTAGTGCGACTAAATACAGTGAAACCTGCATTACTGGTTTGACGCCTCGTTAGTACAGTGGCTGGCTTATAAGGCCACTCATCCCAAGGTCCCGGAGTCTGTTCAAAGTTATTAGATTTTTTCAGTTATTAAAATTTACTAGCTGTAGCTCAATATATCAGTAGTAGTCCATAAATCAGTGTTTACATAACCGTGCCTCGGAAACAATGGACAGCTGGTGGTCCTGCGCCTGAATTTTTGCGCGCACGCTTGAATATTGTTACATGACCTGCGCAGTTAGCTAGTCTCTCTTGCGAATAGAGGAGGACATCGTCACTGAGTTGTCATGGGACCCTCATATTTTCTTACTTAAAGAAACTTACCACATCCTATTCAGTTTTCCGGCCATCCAGGTTTATAAGCAGTTGTAACATTTACTAGATTATTTCATTAAGAGAGAACGAAATAATTTATATTATACACACGACAAAAACTTAACGTTCTGGTATGAATTATGTTTATTGGTTTAGTGAATTTTTTCAGTTAGGCATTCTTTTATATATATGTTTATATTTGTTCTTACAGAATAGCTATACATTTTCCCTTCAGTTTAGTACAGACCATTTGTTAAAGTAAATGTAATACATTAGTATTACTTTATAATTATTGCGTTATTAAAAACCTATGTTTAGTAACAAAACATAAAACTTTTTTAAACATACATTTATTGAAATTTAATAAAATATCGATTTCGTTCAAATTATCTTCTACATTGTATCATGACTAACACAGAAAAATATTGCAAAATTCATCTTCTAGGTTGGGTGAAACTGGTTACAAATACAAGGTTTGACCCACACATTCTTATAGGTATAGTATAATAAAAGATTCATTATAGTTTATAAATACCTCAAAACGATACAAATATATGTGTTGAATTTTATATGTATGATGATTCGTAGAACCACAAGGAAATTATTCGAATTTTTAAAATTGTGTTCAAATTTTATTAATATTTTCGTTCAATACGATTCGTGTAACGTGACTATAAAGGCTGAAATTATTAGTCATATGTCTTAGTGTTTTTAATAAATATCCCCATAATAACGAATTTTTGTATCGCTTATATGTGTATAATGAAGTGGTTACACACTGTCGATCAATATTTGTTTTAATTTGTCGTGATCTAATAGGAATAAATATCTTGTCGTTATATTGTTATCGGGTAACATAGTTTCACTAAGCGTCGTCAGTAGATTAATGATGTACATACCACGTGTAATGCAGAACCCTGCTATTTTTAGTAACACAAGTGAGTAACCTCGGTCCTCATCTAGAAGCAAGGTTTTTCTAGACTTCGCGAGAGTAAATAGTTGTCTATTTTAATCTGCTGCCTTAATAAAAGAAAACGCTACTTTTAAATATAGTGGTTTTATTGACCAGTTAATTTGCAATACAAAAAAATAAATATTTACATCGTACGATACAAATTACTATGAAGCATGCTTAAGTTGGAGATTATATGTTACGTAATAATGGACTATTTTATTTGCCCATCCGTTGAATTGACCACTCTTGCTGACAGAGTGGACAACGGTTATTTTGCTTTACCCAGAGCGACATGCAGCAGAAATGAAAGCTGTGGTTACACTCGCCCCAGACCACCACGCAATCTTGCTTGCCGTACGAGTCCTTTTTGCTCTCGCCCTGGCATCTTAGACAGGCGTCTGTGAACAAAATATATACATAGTAATCTTTATATTGAACATCGGAAATTGTTGTATTTTTTATTATTATTTATAACAGAATCACCTTATTTTATAATTAATGAAAAATGTATCAATAAATGAAACATATATTATATATAGTACTAGTATAATAATTAATTATATGCATACTAATAAAATTACAAACTAATAAATTTGAGCAAAAAAATAAAATAAAATATTATAAAACACAATTTTATAAAAAAAATATCAATAAAATCTAAATATTAATTCAAAAAGACAAACATTATAAAATAACACAATTTTTAAAAACAGTTTTTAAACGCTGAGAATCTTGTAAAAGCGTTTGGTCGCCGGCTCCTTAATTACTTGAATTTATTATAGTAATATAATTTTATAAATAATTAAACATGTACTTAGGTTATACAGCAAATATTCGTACAAGATTAAATTGTTTGCAATTAGAAGACAATAATTAAAGTTACTATATATTTATTATTATACATGTAAATATATAACATGCAAATATAACATTTGCGACTAAATATTCTGACACGTACAAAACGATATCTGCTACGAAAGATGAAAACTTTGCTTCATAAAATTTCCAGTTTAATAGTTAAGTAAGACAACACATACATATTTGTATGCTATTGCGTATTATTTAAACATAATAATTGAATTCCTAATTAAAAACTCTACTTAAGATTGCAGTAAACATCGTTATGCTGTTTAAAAGTACATTATGCATTTGTTAATTATTCTTAAACAATATTATTGATGCAGAAATGTAACATAACGACGACAATAAGATAATTATGTATATTTTAAAGTATTAAAATATAAACATAATTATAAATAATATTACCCTTAAATGAAAATTATTATTGAAACCATAATTATATTATTTGTCTTAAATTAATGATAATTCTAGTAATTTTATTAATAGGTAAATAATAATTATTATGTGTTCCATTATCTATGGCTTGTGTTTGAGTTTTTCTGTCGAAAATTTTCCGTACAAGCCCGGAGTCTGGAAGTTGGAAATGTATCCGCTCCCGTGCCTCGTAAGCACGTAAAGCTCTTCTCCTCCGCATGAACTCTTTCCGGTCATGTCGGATTACCGTCCCATTGGATTATGAGAGTTAGAGAATAGAGAGTGCACCTGTGTTTACGCACACATTTGTGGACTATAATATGTACTGCGCAGTTGGCTAATAGCTCTTGAGATTTGCCGCCGCGGCCGAAATCGGTCTGGAGGACATTATTATGACTTGTGATATAGTCAAACTCTTTAGAACAATTTTTTTGCTAGCCATCAAAGTTATAATTTCATATAGAAAAAAAGGCAGGCTTCCTCGCGATGTCTTCTCCAACGCCGAGCACTAGATGATTTTTAAGCACATGAAAATTCAATGTAACTTGCCTTGAACCCGCTATCAGTTAAGACAGACGCGTTCTTTTTATAATCAATGATTAGAATATTGTCATCTCTGTATAATAAATATAATTGCAGAATCAATGAAGTGTATTTTATAAATAAATAGGCTTGGCTCGCGTTATAATTCAGAATTACTAAATACTAATTTCCTCTCTAGCTCTTTCTATAAAATTAAAGAATTTTCATAAAAACTTTCATCATCTTTATCCTAGGGGTTAAATTAAAAAAAAAACCTTTCTTAGTGTCTCTCAACTAATGCGTAAAAAAAATGCAAATTTTCATGGTGCTAGCCAAAGTAGTGGGTTGTGCGTTGATAAGTCCGTCAGTTATTCAGTTATTGTTTTATATATATATAGATAACCCGAAACTGAAAATGTTATACAATATATACAAATGATATGTATAAGTTGCCTTTGCTTATTCATACAAATATTCAAAAATATATTATTATATATATGTATATAAATATATTATTTGTTCTCCACATTCTTAGAATGTGCTAAAGGAAACGATGAACGGAAGGCCGTGTGTTATAGCTGGGATATTTTTATTTATATATTTTAATTTTTTTAATATTACGTGCGCAATCCTTGTGTACATAATTATATACATTTTGTGTGAAACGGCTCCAACGATTTGTTTTTTTTTTTGTGTTTACGTGAGGTTTTGCTGTTTTTTCTGAAGCGTTTTTAATATATACTATTGTAATAAATATTAGAAACGTGTAAAGCTCGGTCGCCCGTAATTTTAATGTTAAAATAAAGGTAATCGGGCTGGCAAATGGGCTGCCTGATGATAAGTGGTCACCATGGAGGAATATTAATCAAAACCCTTATGTCATTAATGGGCCACCCACAACACAACACAGCAGCAATTACAAGTATTGTTGTTTGGCTGTTGTGTGAAGAGTGGGTGACAGAATCACACGACAGACACAAAAGAGCTTGCACAAAGTTCTACCACCAAAACTATAATATAGTTGGAGTATACCTTTGTACGAGAGATTTTTAGACCCCCAAAATGCCTACAGACAAGTTCGCGACGAAATTGTATAATGTATTCAACAATTTCTTTGTCACACAGTTTTAACTCTTATCAAAATAAATACCATATTCATGAAATACATTTTCCGTCATTTAAATTTGTCTTGGTTCGATAATGATTATATTAAAAATACTTGTTTATACTTTGTTTAAAATGGTATTATCCAGTTGTACGAACTTATATAACGTTATGCTATATAATGTTAGTACATTGTTTAGTTTTTTATGAATAATAATTAACTGTCATGTGATAAAATAATAAATGATTAAAATATATAATATCATATATGATTATAAATATCATTACAGTTTCAAAGTTGATGGAGAAAGTAAAAACTATTTTAAACCGGTAATCAGCTGTATAATTTAACGTCCGTGACCCAGAGACCGTAGTTATACACGACACCTAAGGGCGACGACCTTCAAAACCCGCGGTAATTGCTATCGTTGCCTGCACGGCTGCACCAATTCTTCAATTATTTCAACCATACGGGTATGAATTAAAAATGTCTTCGAGTCGAGGAAAACTAGGTAATTTAAATAACACTTATTTTATTTTTAGATTCCCAGCGAAATTTAAATATGAGATATTCTAAGAAAAGACTTTGAATGCTGAACCAATCACAACAACAAATTGGTTTTGTGTTTTTTTCCTTGTTATAGCAAGTACATATGTGTTCTCTATATCATTATTATTTTTAAGTTTGCGTGTGTGTGTATTTGATTTTACTTTGTATATTTCCTTACCAAATAAGTCTAAATAATTTACGAACTTGTCACATACTACATTATACTGACATACTGACCAAGCAACGCTAAGCAACAACGAAAAACGAAAACTGGTTTCGTCAGTAAGAGTTATTATATGTACATTGTTGTTAATATTTATAATAATTTCATTTATTTATACTTTATTGTACTCAGATTAACAAAATATTTGCATAATGAATATATGCAATGTACAAAGTTTCATAGTTAGGTTCAAATGCTGCCTTTTTTTTTCCGCTGGAAGAACGCATTTACGCGTTTCCCCCACTTGAAGTGGGGGGGTATGTGGGGCTCGCTGCCGCTGAAGGCGCCGGAATATCCACCAAAAAACCAGCGATACCCACACCGTCTTTTCGGGGGACGCCACGGGATCGCTTGCGCATACTACCGTGACGTCCCGACGGTAGGCTCGCCTCTGCAGGCGTCCAAATTCTAAGGGGTTCTCGGGTTACAGACACCCCCTATCCCCGGCGACATTTACGGCGGGAGGAGAAGGTTTGCATAGCGCCGACGTCTTCTCCCCGGTCTTCTTCGGCAAAGCGGGTCAGCGGAAGCACTGTTCTCACGCTCCCGCTCCGCGGCCTCCTTCTGCGACATGACGTTTTCGCAGAAAGAGACCATCTCCTTCCAGCCCCTCTCGCTACCGATCATGGCGTTTATCACGCTCAGCAGCGAGAGGTCTCCGCCTACAATGGCCGCCAGGTAATGGCGCTGAGGCCCCCATGCAGCACACTCAATCAGGGTGTGACGCGCCGTGTCCGAAGGCGCGCCGCACTCGTGGCAGGAGGGAGTGACCTCCCGCCTCGCTATCCGGTGCAGATACCTACCGAAGCAACCGTGCCCGGTAAGTACCTGCGTCAGCCTGAATGTGAGTGTGCCGTGACTCCGTTCCACCCAGCGACTCAAGTGGGGACGGACCGCCTCCACTGTCGCCAGGCCTGCCAAGGGGGACCCCAGGTCCTCCTCCCACCTGCGAATCAAGCCTCGCTGGGCTAGAGCCCTGACTCGCTCCACCTCCGCCAATCCTGGACGGTCGCCACTCGACCTCGCTTCCACCCGGAACCGGTACACTTCTGCAAGCACCTCTGCCTGGAGTTCCCAAGGCGGATCGCTCGCGAGAAGTGTCGCTGCCGTCCATGACACTGTACGGTAACCACGTATCGCTCTCACCGCTATGACTCTCTGTGGTCTCCGAAGAAGAGCCTTGTTACGAGCAGTGAGAGCGTCCACCCAGATGGGTGCACCGTACAGCGCCATGGAGCGCACCACACCAGCGTATAATCGCCGGCAAGGTGTTTCCGGCCCTCCTACGTTGGGTAGAAGGCGGCCCAAGGCGGCAGCGGCGTTGATGAGCTTCGGGCTGAGTTGGACAAAATGCTGCCCGAAGCTCCAACTTCCATCCAGAATCAGGCCCAGATACCTCATCTGGGCCTGCACCTTAATCACCGTTCCCTGGACGGTGATAGACGCTCCTCGAGGGGGACCTCGACGTGGACCGTGGAATAGGAGGGCCTCCGTTTTTGTTACAGAGACCCTCAAGCCCAGCATCTTGATTCGATCCATCGTGAGCGACACTCCGACCTCAGCCAAGCGGGCTGCTTCCTGAAAAGTACGTCCCGTCACTGTGATGAGGGTGTCGTCCGCGTAGCACAGCACCCCCATCCCGGGAAGGACGGGTGCCCGCAGGAGCCAGTCAAAGCCGACGTTCCACAGGATTGGGCCGAGAACCGACCCCTGTGGAACGCCGCAGCCTACTCGACGCCGGACAAGTCACCCATCGCCCCCCTCCCAGAGGACCACCCGATCCTGGAGGTATGCCCCCAACAGCCTTCTGAGATAGGAAGGCACCCCATGATATCGAAGCGCCTCCCTTATTGTCCCGAAAGGAAGACTATTGAAGGCGTTCGCCACGTCCAGCGATACCGCCAGGACCACGTCCCCTCGGGCCACCGCCTCCATGGTCCGGGTCTTCAGGGTCTTCAGGGCGTCGATAGTTGATCGACCCACCCTGAACCCGAACTGAGCCTCTGAAAGACCCGGTCCCACCTCCTCGAGGTGCTGAACAAGACGGGCAGCGACAATCTTTTCGAAGAGTTTGCCCGTCTCATTCAGCAGCACAATTGGCCTGTATGCCGAGGAAGAGCTTAGTGGGCGCCCCTTCTTCGGCAACAGGACCAATTTTCCTTCCTTCCATAGCTTCGGAAACTGCCCACTAGAAAGACACTCGTCGAACAGTTCCCGAAGCCTCCCTCCTAGGTGCTCCAGGGCGTCACGCAGAACACGTCCTGGAACCCCGTCCCGTCCCGGACCCGGCGCTGTTCTGGCCCTCAGTCGATCAAGGGCCATCTCCATCTCTCGCTCCATGATATTTGGTGGAGCCATATTGTCATCTGTCATGGAGAGAGGGGCCATACTTGGTGGGACGTGGTCGCCTGAGTTAGGAAATAATTCCCCAACCAGGCGCAGAAGAAGATCCGGCGGTAGCGTTTCCGTAACAGGAGCGCCGTGTGTACGGAACTTCCCTCGCACACCACGATACGGGCGCCCCCACGGGTCCCTGTTCAGGCCCACCAGTAGCTCCTCCCTTGCTCTCTGCTTGGCACAACTTATCGCCTGCTGCAGCTCCTTTTTCAACTGGCGGCCCACAGCCGTCCCTCCAAGTCCGTGTCGAGGCCGTTGCGCCTGCGACAACGGACGTAAGCCCTCCACGCCCGGTTACATGTCGCCCGCAGCTCTGCTATTTCGAGCGACCACCAGTACACCTGACGGCGCGGTACCCTCTGTCGGGTCCTCGGCATGGCCGCATCGCACACCTCCTTTAGAGCACTGCGCATGCTGCCCGCCATCTCTTCGACGCTAGCGCCTCCATCCCGCGGAAATCCACCGCTGCACGATGGCAGCCTCCTTGACCAGCTCACGATTTAGCTGGCCAAGAGACCACCTCGGAAGCGTGGTTGGCACCCTCAGTGGTCCCGCTGGCCTGCAGGAGTTGGAGATCTCAAATCGGATGTATCTATGGTCCGACAGAGTCTCCACCTCCTCCTCTACCCTCCAGTTCCTTACTCTGCGTGCTGCGACAGGGGTGGCGAACGATAGGTCCACCACAGACCCCCCCTGCTGCCGCACGCAGGTGTGCACCTGCCCCCTATTAAGTAGAGACAGGCTGGAGAGCAGGGCCCACACCTGGACGGCCCTCCCTCGCGGATTCGTAGCAGGGTTTCCCCAGGCACGTGATTTTGCGTTAAAGTCGCCGAGAACCATTGTCGGTTTCGGCGACTGCCTGGACACCGCAGCTCTGACAGAGCCAAGAAAGATTTCGAATTCCGCCAGGCCCCGGTTAGGGGAGAAGTACGTTCCCACAACTATGTACTCTCCCCACCCCGCCACTACGTAGCCCGAGCCCCTCTCAATGAGTGAGAGGGATGGACCCGTTCCGCTCCGAGTGAGGATCGCCACGGTGCCATCCAAATCCCCTACCCAGTAAGGTAGGGAAGGGATGAAATAGGGCTCGCAGGCCACAGCCAGGTCAATTTGCCACTCCGCCATGGACTGCAGTAGCAGGTCCTGAGCCCCGGCGCAGTGGTTGACATTCGTCTGGAGGAAGCTTAGCTTGTCTTTCATGATGACATGGCAGCTTCCTCCTCAGCTTTGCGCCGTCCGACGTTATCAGTGGTCTGGGTGCCTAAGACCATTTTTCCTTTTGTGATCGGTGGGTTACACTCCCCTGACCCCATTACGTGCCCGAAAGGCCTACCGGCATCTGTGCATACAGCGCAGCACAACTTTCCGGTGCAGGTATCTGCCTTGTGGCCTTCGACACCACACCGGTAACAAAGTCCCCCTCTTTCAGCCTTAGATGGGCAAAGCGCCTTAGTGTGACCAAGGCCCATGCATTTGAAGCAGCGCAAAGGGCGCTGCTCCACACGCACACCTTGGCCGAGCTCCACCCAACCAGGAGGCGACCAGCTTCGGACAGCATTTTCGCTGCTGTAAGGGGGCACGTCACCCGGACCATCCCCATATAACCGGGACCACGTTGCATATCCCCACACCTAACCTCCTCTAGGGAGCAGTCCCCTACGCGTGCTACTGCGGCCACCACCTTCTCTTTTGTGACGGAGTCATCGAGACCCATCACCTTGAGGTCCACCCGCTTCACAGGCCGCACAACGTTGGCCACTCCATCTAGCACAGTGCGGAGCTTCTCGGCTAGCTTCTCCGCCTGCTCTGTTTGTGCCTTCGGGAGTTCCAAGACCCTGGCTCCCGTTGCCAACCTTCTGACCACCGCAGATCCCTAGATCCTGGAGCTTAACGCCTTGCTCGGCCCGCTCCAGGATGTGGGCGTAAGTCACGCCCTTTTCCTGCGCCTCCGGCTTCAATGTGACTGTTACTGCAGCCGTGCGAGGGGCTGCCAGCTTAGGTTTGACCACCTGTAGCACCTTGGACACTGTCGGTGTGGCTGAGGCGGTGACTTCTGCCGGAGTAGCAGTCTTCTTCCCCTTCTTTCCCTTTTTCACCACTGTGGACCAGGACGTTTCCTGGACCAAGGTTCAAATGCTGCCTGCATTATCGCTAAAGCTGCGATCTCTTTCATCCAACCTTTGATTGAAAAGTACTTGAAAAAAGGCCCAAAAAATAAAGTAATTGTAATGTTATTTATAATTTAAACAATTATAAAATAATGAAAACGATATTTAAAAATGTTACCTAGCGAAAATCTTACAGGGTTACATTATAAGAATTATTAACTTAGTAATTTTGGGTAGGTACCACCCACTCATCACACAGTCTACCCCCAAACAGTAATACCTACTTAGTTATGCCGTGTTTCGATTTAAAGGCCGAGTTAGACAATGTAACTACTTGGCACTAAGGGCATAATATCTCAGTTCATAAAGATCGTGGCGTATTGGCGATGTAAGGGATCGTTAACATTTTTACAGCGCCAATGTCTATGTGCCACTGACCACTTATCAGTAGATGGCCTTTTTTGCCAGTTTGCCTACTTGTTAGAAATATAAAAAAGTAGAAGACAAAATAAAACAGAGTTATTTTAACATATTACTAAAATTGAATACATCACTAACTCAACCGATCCATCGTCATACCGCATGCGTTTATTTTGAGGTATCGGAAAACACCGTCCGGTGTTTTATGATTGGCGCAAAACATTCATCAAACTTTTTTGTTTGTTTTTGAACGAATGAAATATCCTAGAAATGTGATACATTAATGTTTTTATGTGTCATATTCCTGTTTATTTTAAGCAGTATAGTTTATACAATCACGTCATCGATCAAGAAGACCGAAATAATGCCGTACATGAATAGAGGAATGCAAATAAAATATCTAAACCTGATCTCTGCACAAGTAAAATCGACAATTTCTATGTTATTTTAACAATGTTCATGACAAAAATGACTTTAATAAGCTTAATTTGAAATTTAGTATGAAAATAATAAGTAACAAAATCGCAAACAGTTGCAAACGCAGAAATCGCGTATAATTTCAGTGAAAACGTACCTTTACACGTAACAAAAAAAAAAATCACTGGCCGCCAAAAAAATTGACCCACCTGTATTTTTTTACTTACAAAGTTGTTATCTTAACTACGCGACGACCTAGGTGGATTGTTTTACTTATGGGACATACATTTAACATTTTATTACCCACTTGATATTGATTTGGAGGAGTTGTAAGTGTTATTGAGGATATTTGGAATATTTTTAAAGTATTGATAAGAAAACGTTACTTTGTGCACAACGTGCATGGTTAGTTTATTTTCAGTTCTTAACGCGGAGTCATCTCGGTTCGATGTTTATTATTGATTAAGTGTATGAAACTTTGTTGAAACAATAATTTTAATAAGTTTAAACATAAAAAATGGATACTACTGAAGCAGAAGCTGCTCAAGTCGTAGCTCTTATTCATGAGGGGTTAAGTCAGCGAAATGTGGCTAGAACACTAAAATTAAGTCGTTCAGCGGTGCGAAGAGTGTACAAACGCTACTTGGAGACTGGGGAGTATCGCCGGAGACCAGGAACTGGCAGGGGGCGTGTCACGAACCTGACCGATGACCGTTTTATTGGTTTGACGTCTTTAAGAAACCGACATCTTTCGGCTGTTGACGTTGAAGGTAGACTCCGAGAAAGTCGTGGAGTGTCTGTGAGTGAAAATACTGTAAGAAGAAGACTTCGAGAGCAAAACTTAACCCCTCACAAGCCAGCTACAGGACCAAAACTCACAGCATCCCATCGACAAGCAAGACTACAATTTGCTAGGCAGCACGTCGATTGGACACTGGACCAATGGGAGACAGTATTGTTCAGTGATGAAAGCCGAATGTCTCTAGTAGGCTCTGATGGACGACGTAACGTCATGCGAAGGCCAGGAGAACGCTACTCTCAGTGTTGCATTCGAGAAACAGTCCGATTTGGTGGAGGCTCTACAATGTTTTGGGGAGGTATTTCTTTGACGGGACGCACAGAACTGGTTTTTTTCCGTAATCGTGCTATTAGTGCTGAAACTTACATAACGGACATTCTGGAGCCTCATGTGATGCCTTACGCTGGATATATTGGGGATAATTTCCAACTTATGCACGACAACGCACGACCTCACGTCGCTAAAATTGTTAAAGACTATTTCAGGGAAGTCGAAATTCCAGTTATGCAGTGGCCAGCCAATACTCCGGACTTAAACCCGATAGAGCACCTCTGGGACCAGCTAAAACGTACGGTTCGAGCACGAAATCCAATTCCAGAAACCCTGAATCAACTGGAAGCTGCCTTAACTGAAGAATGGCAACGGACCCCACAGGAAGACATTAAAAAGCTAATCAGGTCACTTAATAGGCGTATGCAGGCAGTGATTAGGTCAAGAGGAGGAAACACTCCCTATTAAAGTAAGATTTAGGCACCCAAATTTAAAAACAAACGGCATAATCGTTTTGTACACAAAAAAATAAAATTGCGTAAAATTTTGTGTTTTCGTGTTTTGTCACATATTTACCTAAAAACCTATTTTTTGCGCACTATTTCTGTTTTTGTACAATCCTACAATTGCATTTTTTCATTATCAATCTTAAAAATATAAATATGTGGTAGTTTAAAACCATACGACAGCATTTTTACAAAAAATGTAGGTGAGTCGATTTTTTTGGAGGCCAGTGTATTATCGTACAAACTGTATTAAGCTGATATTAATAGTATATTGTTTTTAATATTTTTATTTGTTT
The DNA here is from genome assembly GCF_905147045.1 of Nymphalis io. Classification (NCBI taxonomy): domain Eukaryota; kingdom Metazoa; phylum Arthropoda; class Insecta; order Lepidoptera; family Nymphalidae; genus Nymphalis; species Nymphalis io. The sequence goes on from NC_065888.1 coordinate 1,970,733, forward strand.
TGGCTTTCGATTCCAAAGTAAAAGTAAAGCTTCGGCAGATACTGAATGTAGATTTTTATAAATATAATCATATACAATTTAATAAACACAAATAATGTAGGCATATACATATGTATAAATCAACAAAGTGATATTTATGCGTAGAAAGCGAAAGCAAACCTCTATAAGAAATGTTTTTATACGTCTTGAAGATTTTGTAAACATAAAGCAATTTCAAAGAAATATCACACATAAGTACTGTATAAGTAGTATAATGGTTGTATATTTTATAAACAAGTAGCCTCTGTATTATATAATTTTTTACAGTTTTAAACAGTACTAATAATACATTTTATTTTAATGATATTAAAAATACATTGCAATGAAAGCAATAACTCAAAAAAATTTAGGTACTAATGGTAATCTCTGTTTCCAAGCTATTACTAGTGTTCCCCTTCATTTAAACTTATGTAGGAGTAGAGACGACAATCGCCCAAGGGGTCAGGAATCAGGACCGACTCTACTTTCACATCGCTAGTCGGTATGCCTTTGAACTGATACTAAATAATTTTCGATTACCATTCCTATGCCTTACGACAATGCAAGTTTTAACAAAGACGTTGTCACGAATAATTAACGCATCTGCGTATTACTTTGTTTTTAAGAAATATATGAAACCTTCTAAGTGTATTTTCAAATATTTACGCATCATACTAATAGCTATAACAAGTACATTCTAAGTATGTATATTCTATTGACGTCACTGCTACTAAAACAATATGCTCTTTAAACAATATTAGATTGTTTTATTATACTGATACTGAGAAATGTGAGTGTGGATGTGCGACTTTGTGTATGAGTGTGTGATTAGAACTATTTGAATAATTTCCGTACTGCTAATAACCACAAAAAAATATGGCGCTCACGGAACGCACGTTCACTGATGTGAAATAATGATATTAATGGTTATTGAAAGTATTTATAACTAAAGAAAACCAATGAATAAATATGAATTTTGAATAAATAAAAACCATACATTTTCGTTGTTACAATAAATTTATTATTTATATTAAATATATAACAAAGCATATATGTATATATAAGTAACATATATGTATATATAAAAGAACTGACTGCCTCTTTGCTCTAGTGGCTTGATTTAAGGCCACAGACCCGGAGGTCCTGTGTTTAATAAAAAGTTATTGGGTTTTCTGTCAGAAAATACTCAGTAGCAGCTCGGAGTCTGGAAGTTGGAAGTGTGTACACTCCCGTGCCTCGGAAAACACGTAAAGCCGTTGGTCTTGCGCCTGAACTCTTTCCGGTCGTGTCGGATTGCCGTCCCATCGGAATATGAGAGTTAGAGAATAGAGAGAGCACCTGTGTTTGCGCACACGCTCTTGAGATTGGCCGCCGTGGCCGAAATCGATTTGGAGAACATTATTATTATCAAAGAATAATTGACTACGATAAGACTGAGTGACTGATTTATCAACGCATAACCCAACTACTGGGGCGCCACACACACACACACAGGGGAGAGGGAGCAAAGGGTAGCAGCGGAGAGAGAGCATGAGGGCGGGCACACATGAGTTGGCGCCAGTAAATATTACAGATTTAAAAAAAAAAGAAACATTTTTACGGGAAGGGAGTATAGCAAGCAATGTATATAAATCATACTAAACCAGTGTAAAGGCAATGATGAAAACGATTTCCTGTGAAATACGTGAATGCACTAAACCTCACAGTTTTCGTTGGCTGAAGCATCCGTCGGCCCCGACTAGTTAACTAAATACGAACGGTAAAGTGTGAGAGAGACAAAGCGATCCTGCGGGCAGTACTTGTCTATTTCTAGAATTATGACTTTGTCCACGTGATAGCCTTTCGTGTTGGGTCTTAAGAACAGTAGCTTTGTCTCTTTCTAGAAAATGTTTGGTTTTGTAAAGCAACCAATCTTTATATCTATGACCCGTCTTGAATGCAAGCACAAGGTGATTGATCTAGAATGTTTATTAATAGAATAAAATATTATACGGCGCCGTCACCATGTATTTAATTTTATTGCGAGTGATTGCACCAGGACATTTTGTAGAAATATATCAAAAATGTTACCTCATTTTTTTTATATGCGATTTAAAAATAGAATTTTTATTTTCATTATATATATAAGACTTACTTTTATGAGAAAGGATTAATAATTTTGTAATAAAATTATTCAGCTGGTTTAATTAATTTACTTTTAAAATAAGTCGTTATGCGTTTGGTTGTTGCTAGTTTATTTAGATTAAATGATTAATGCCACAAATCGACATTATTTTTGCCTTGTACACAGATTGAGACAATTTGGTACGAGTAAATTAAATATCGAAGGAACCACGATTTATACTTTCACACAAGAACATGCACCTTAATACGTATACAGGCGGCATGTGTGTGTGCTACGTACACATTGTAATATGTTGTAAGAGTGTGAGTAATTCATGTTTGTGTTTGAAAATTATTCAGGCTCGTCAGTTGTATCCAACCTTACTGAAAACATAAACAATGATATTCGATTTATACATTACTATGATCACATCAACTTCTAATTTAATATTCTTTACACACTATTGTTAACACATTAACACGTTAACACAAGGAGAACATGTATGTTTTCAATGAAACTTTTTATTTATTTTTAATTTTCAAATATATATCAAATATATTTCAATATATATTCTCATTTTCTTCTTCTAATTGAAAAAAAAACGTGTTTTTCTTTGGCTTCACATCTGATATTAACAGAAAATGTTGGAGACAACTGTTGCTTCACTACACCGTTCGTTTGTGCACATTTCAACGAGTACTTTTCCATTAAAACCTTGGCGCATCCATAATTCTTAACTTATGAATCAAATTAAAGAGACAAACATGTCTCTTGCGTGCACACTATAGATGTTTTATGGACGCGGTAGTTTAATTTTATTTTTTTAAATTTTGCTTTTTTTTGTACTCTCGTCCTCTCTTCTTTCTGCAAATACTATTCTATTCTCATATAAATAATTGAAGAATACGAACTCCTCAATACATTCCTACGTTAAACGTGTATAAGACATATAATGCGTTGTTGTTTTTTTTTAATTGAAAAAATAATTTATTCTTATAATTGCGTGTCCCATATTGCGCATGATTGTGGGGCGCGTTGTATGTGTGTATGCAACTGAATTTTCAATAAGGTATTTTATGTCGCCCGTATATAGCATTCGTAATTTGAAGAATGGCATTAGGTTGATGTATTGAAAATTGATCATGTAATGATTAGTTTAGTAGATTAAAATAAATATGATATAGATATAGTAATAATTATATGGAAGTTATTTTTATGTAAAATTGATTTTTAGAAACTAATACTTATTTCAATAAGAATTTAAAAAAAAAAACATCTTTCAGAAATAATTTAACCGCTTTTCTGTCACATTTCCGTTTATAGCGAAGCGCGTCGAGTACTTTTTCAATATAATTTGAAGGCACTGGTATTTTTCAATTATCATCAAATTCGTGTTTAATTATTAACTGATAACGATAAAAGTATCGGTGTTTTCGCGTAAAGTAATAACAAAATTGGGAAAATAATATTTACGATTATTAAAATCGCTATCGCAAAAATAATTGCCCGATATTGATACAACTTATCATATTATATAAATAATTTTAAAGAAAAAACAACGCTAAATCCATAAAAGCGAAAAAAAGGTATGTTAATTAATTCTTACTAATATTGTAAATGCGAAAGTTAGTTTGTTTGTTACGCTTTCAGGTGTTAACTACCAAATCGATTATTCTTCTCAGAGGTACAGAAAAGAACATAGGCTACCTAACCCCCTCCCTCAAGCGAGGACGAAGCCGCGTGCGGAACTAGTTATGTATACCTACGGAACGGATACGGAAGAATATAGTTTTAAAATGTATCATTAAATAGCTAGCAGTTAACTATTCAATCGCTGGGCAAAGCCTCTCAAGGAAATCGTAAGAAGCTTGTAAGTTAATTTATTATATTATTGTATACATGTTTCACAATTTTCGAGCCGAGAACTAGATGAAATGTAAACAAGATCAGTGCTCGCGCGTTATTGAACCTGCGATATCAGGTTAAGATCCAAGAATTTAAACCACTGAGCCAACACGATTCCAATAAAAATTAAAATACGCGGCTGATTCTGTGCAATACCAATTGCAAGTTTTGTTAAATTATGCAGTTTGACCTTCCAGCTTATGTAAGTGTACCAAGAATAAGTAAGGACGGGCATTGACACCTGCGATCAGCGACCCTCCTACCTACCTTCATATAGCTATTACATTATGCAAGTTACCGAACTATTTAGTAACAATAATACATATTCATATAAAGTTTAGCTTTGTAAGCTGGTATTTAAAAGATATATTATTGTCCTACTCAGCGATCGTTGCTTGAAAACTCAATATTATCAGCATTACATATGTTAATTTAGGGAAGTGATTAGTTAAGCAATGCTGTGTCTTCTTCTTACAAATATCAAATCAATACTGACAGAAAGAGATATCAGTGTTTAACTAAACACAGCTAAGCGACCTTTATAAGTAAGGTCGCATGTTATTTGCTTTCGATATATTAAATTCAATGTTCAGTAAAAAAAAAATTGGATGAAATCAAAACAAAATAAGTAACGATTCCGCGGACATACTGCGATTACTGCGCTATAATAAAATATGGCGATGTTGATTACTAAATAAATATATATTAATACGTTTTTTTACCAAAAATAAGTCGGAACATACCCTTACAAAAACAAAATTCGTCTCTTAACATGATGAAATAAATTAAACAAGCAGCGGTTCGAGCGACCGCGACGTAGATACTTTATTTTATAATAGTACTTACATTACAGTCTGTATACCCTCAATGAAAACGATATACTTCATCTTCATCTTCAGTATTAAATAATATTGATTATCTATTGATTGCATTATTTACATTATACAAAAAATATTAATAGTTGTTATGTAACGACTGTTTACATTTGTAACTATAACTAAACATTTACCTAGATGTTATTTACATACAAAATCAATTTAATACAAAGATGCCTTGACCGACTCTCGGGCCATATATCGTGTTGGCTAGTTTCAAACGGACAATTAACGTTGTAACTGTCATATATATGAAAAATCATAAAGCGGCGTTTTTAGCGTATTAATACTAATAATATTCTATTTCATAGAGCCGGGATGACTTAGTGGTTAGAATAGGTTACCATAAACCGACGACTGCGGGTTCTAACCGGGATGGAAACCGCTTAATTTTCATGTTCTTTTTGATGTTTTTAATTCATCTCGTGTTAGGCGATCGGATGAAAATCTGCTACATGTATTTCCACCAGCCCGTTTTGGAAAAGCGTGATGGAATAAGCTAAAAACTTTCTCCTCCTCAGTCTTTGCTTTTTTTACAGACTCAACGTGGATACGCTCTCTCAATATGGATGTTTCAAATACCAAGTCAGTATAAAAAGTATATATAAGTATATATAAGTATAAAAAGTTATTGGATTTTTCTGTCGAAAAATTCTCAATTGCGGAGTCTGGAAGTTAGAAGTGTGTCACTTTATTAGTATTTAAACTCAATTATTAAAAGTCCTTCACAGAATCTAAAATCCTACTAATTTGAACCAATTTTTATTTTTTTAAATGTTTTTTGGACAGTGATAATGCGATTTATTCACAATCGGTTAATGCATTCATTTAGACAGGAAATTATTAGCAAGCAATAAACGTACTTATACGATGTTCATAGAGTACGTAACAGTAATGTTGTAATTTTTCATTCCTCTCAAGTGGAAATTTTTAATCAGTATTTTATCTGTATTCATTGATAAGATAAGACACTCCTGTTTAAGTGAAACGCGTGACACATAAGCATCTGCATATTAATATGATAATAAATTATCTTTTATCGGAGCGTCTCGGAAATAAACCAAAACTGTGACGTTATTGTTTTCGAAATGTCATTATGTACTAAAATATTCCCCATTAAAAAAATCTGAAATCCTTAACATATAATGTATACTAAACATTAAATGTCTCAAGAATAAATTATAATTTTGGCAATAACAAATATGTAAATATACTGGTCGAAAATGATAATGCATCGTTCAGATAAATTTCAAGACAATTCAGATGAAAGAGACGTAACATCGATTATAATACAATAATAATGATTAATGTCACAGATATGATCATTTAACAGACAGCGGCTTATTACAGCGGCGACACACGAGGTACTGTACATTTCGTCAAAGAACTTTCGAGAACTCTGTCGGGACTCGCCAACTGGCGATAGTAATATTCCACTGGTTTTTTACTTTTCGAGTTTACGTATGTGTGAGTCAGTGAATGTAAGTTTGTAAGGTTCAGTTTAAGTATGTTGTGACGACTTCTTTACCAGCACCGATCACTTGATGTGACGTAACATTTTTTTTTAAATATTTTCTTAGTAAAAAGTAACGTAATACAAAAATCTCTACCTTTCTCTGTTTTCTATTTTTTTTTTTGCTACTTTAGAAATAACTCACATTATCATAATCATTGTATAAAAGAGAGCAGGATTCCGTTTCAACCATACCGATTTTAGTCAAAATTTAAGCCGTACCTGACCTTTATTCTATATATAATCCAAAAAGTTGTCATACGACGCGTACGTTGCGAAATAATATAATTACAATTACCGTAGTTAAGTGGTATTAAAAATCTACAGTCTTCTTTCGATAAGTGTAACATACAATTACAGAAACAAACTTATAATGTAGGAAAAACGGAAATAAGACGAGAGTTTGAGTTGATTTGAGTCGTTCATGACGCACTAATGTTTGACGTGACCAACGCAATGCTCTTTATATCGATGTGTGCTCGAGTTCGAAGGCGGGGCAGCCGAACGGAGCTTTTGGCATTGCACGTATCTATCCCCGGCGTCTCGTGCGCGCGTGACGATGCACACGCACAACAGCCTTGCATTCGACACGCACACTTCTCTATACATAAAAACCAAAACCACATTTATGTTATCAATATCATCACTTATGGTTAACAAATTTTAATAAGTTCTAAACAAATCGCACGAAGCGACATTGACACAAAGAATACCATAATTTCCGTATTATTATATACGTCATCAGATGTAATCAAGATTTAATTTAGAGTAGGAAGATATTTGTACACCTTTTGTCTTAAAGAATTTCATTTAATTATCATTATGTTTTCTTCCTGATAATGTGACGTCAGAACTCAATTAAAGCTAGGTACTGGGGCTACAATTCTACTAATCTTTAAAGATTACAATACGTTCCCGAATCAATTCCAATCCAACTTTGATTGTTATATATTTATACAGAGCGGAACCGAACCGATATGATCTTAACACTGTTGTGTCAATTGATAACTTTTATTCCAATAAAAAAGTCGATAATTAAATTAAAGAATAGGAAAACGGAAAAACGGCAACGATCACGCTTCGATTCGATTTCTATAAAGTTACGATTTGTTAGTAGAATTCTCCCTATTTATCAGATATTATCATAAAATAATGCATATTTTTTGTGTCGCGATGTATCCTAATCAAACAGCGTCGACTGATTCGTTGAATCTAGTTTCAAAAGAATAGGGTTGTAATCGAAATGTTGCTAGCTTAAAAATACCATAGTATAAATACCGTTTCACATAGTTCAAATACTATAAATGTTTCTTTCAAAATTCAATCTAAGACAGGTATTTCTTATTAAAATAAGAAGACAATTCTGTTTTGTTCAATTAGATGAATAAAAATCCATATTTAATGGCATTGATTTTATATATTGTTTTGTTTTTTTTTAAAGATATATATGTATATATATTATGTCAGTAGTTCAAATTATGTAGCAACCCTAGGGAAGGACACACTTAAGGAGTGAACGCAGATTGTTTAACAGGTCTGGCGAGCGTCGCGGTCGCTGTGACGTAGAAGACCCGCCCACATTTTTATATTATCTTTATATTATAAAACCAGATACAAATCACACAGACAAATGTTGCAAGTAATTTAAATACGCAAAAACAGCTGATTAAACTATAAAAGGTGCTCGAGTATATCATTTTATCTTTTCTACAGCAAAAATCTTTTAAAATAATAAAATAATGATGATACTGTAAATTTGGGTGTGTCTTGTATGACGCATACAATAATGATATTTAACAATAATAAAATTATAAGCAAACAATTTTCAAATGAGTTAATTATTAACTCAATTATATGCTTAAAGATAAGTTTTTTTTTTTTTGTAGAATAGTAAGGCGGACGAGCATATGGGCCACCTGATGGTAAGTGGTCACCAAACGCCCTTAGACATTGTCATTGTAAGAAATGTCAAACATCGCTTACATCACCAATGCGCCACCAACCTTGGGAACTAAGATGTTATGTCCCTTGTGCCTGTAATAACACTGGCTCACTCGCCCTTCAAACCGGAACACAACAATACCAAGTACTGCTGTTTTGCGGTACTATATCTGATGAGTGGGTGGTACCTACCTGGGTAGCTTGCACAAAGCTCTACCACCAGTAAAGTTAAAATAAGTTCGTTTCAATTCAGTTTTTGTTTAAATAACAAAAAAAAATATTGGCTATTTTACAATTACTTTTAATGAAACACAATAAAGCAAAGCAAACAATACCATCCATAAATAAAATATTTATATTAGGGAATACATTTTTATTTTTCAACCTATTTTTGAAAACGGCGACGTAAGCCTAACTAAGCTTAGTCTATTCTAAAAGTGCATTTAACTAAGTAAAAGAAAATGACATAATAATATGAGAAGTAATACCACATTCAAATCCTTACTTATGTTATAAATCACGCCATGATTACTTGACAGGGACACACGGAAGAATATAGGGTATCCAACACCTACCTCTCACACGCGGGCAAAGCCGCGAGAGGAAACTTTTATACAGAGAAGAATCAAATAAGACGAAAGATTAGTTAATGATTTAGATTAAATAAAAAAATGGAACGATCGTAAGAAACTTACGACGATAACTTATCGTTAACCATGTAAAGCCACTGGACCAATTTTCCACATATAAATTACGCTTTAATGAAACAGATTTTTATATAATATCGGTAAAAAATAGTACTTGTTTTAAAATCAAATCAAAATCCTTTATTAAATATAGAAACATTACACTCAAGTATTTATTGATTGTAAAATTAAATGCGTACATTAGATGAACCTGCAAAAGAAACGCAGCGTTTTATTTTTCAATTGAATTATTGGCAGTACCACAATTTCATCCTTATTTTTGCATTGCACAATTGTACACACCTACTCGTACTTGTTTCATGAAGATTGGTTAACGTTTTTAGTGCCTGCTGCAAACAAACTAACATGCATATTTTTTTAACAAGGATATGTTCCATAGAAGCCATCCAACTTACATGTTACATAATACATAACATAAACAAATTACAATTGTATTCGATAAGTACAAAAACCAATTGATTTTATGCAATTCACGGGAAAATATAACTGAAATAAATGACGACAAAAATGAACAACGAATTGCCGTATAATTATACTGAAGGCCGTACAAGGTTATCAATTTCAGAATCGAACAGCCTGTATTTAACAACAAATATATGTTTTTTTTTAAATAAACAGGTTATATATATCTAATTGAAGTCCTCATACCCGTAGTTGTTAAATAATTTCAACTTTTAAAATACAGTACAAAATTATATTATTGTTATTAAGACTAATTCAGTTAAATACGACTTGATTTTCCTTGTGTAATGCCCTTAAATATGATTACTAGTGTCCTGTTATTATTTATAATTCCAATTTATTACCTATGTAAGTATATAATTTTGATATAATTATGTAAAAAAATAACAAATCGCGTGATCATTTTAACGATGGAGTCATATATAAATTAAATACTTATTATAAAAAAAATATATTCGAACGTACAATCACAACGCTCTATAAACGATCCCGAAAAACTAACAATTAAGTAAGCTGTTAACAGAACTGAATATCTAAAACACTCAATTCAGGTGCAGTCATGATAGTTTTCGTGTGTGTGCACACACACTGAAAAAGGTTCACCCACATGGAAAAGCAAAGTGACGATGAAGGGGGGGCAAAGGGGGCGCGAGCGGGACGGGGGAGGCGGCAGTCGCACCGAGCGTTGCCAACCTTCTATAAAACTCTGCGCTGCCATCTGCAAGTTTCAATAGATAACTTGAGTTCTAAAGAATACGTTACGCGCTGCCAACATTTACTTTTGTAGTTGTTCAACTTTGAAAAAAAAACTGAATGTTGTTCAACCTTGCAAGATTGCGGCGCGAAATATATTTCTTTTAAATGAAAACGATTACTTTATTGAATATAGTGTACAAACAAAACAGACACGCGTTATTTTCTTGTTGTTCGTTAACTGTGTCAAAACGACTCGCAACAGGCCAGTATCGAAACGACTCGTAACAAATTAATAAACTTAGTGATATGTGAATGTGACATTAACAAGTGAAATTAGAGGACTTGTGACTAGAAAAAACTTTACATTACAAATTGACTTTAAAGTGTTTTAATACAGGCACTTGATCAAGATGAGTTTCAATAAGAACAACCCCAACCCCATGGGGAAAATAATGGGATATCTCAAACAGCTCTCCACCGAAATGGTAAGTGATTTTTATCTATATAGTTTTCGATGCAAATTTATTGGCAATAACATTTCATTTGAATTATGGAATATAAAAAAATATAATTTTACAATTCAATAATAATTTTTATCACGAATAGATTTTTTATCAGGAACGTAAATAAGAATTGTACGAAAACTTTGTAGTTCCGTACAGAAAGCTCTGGAAATGAATGTGCGGCATTTACGATCGTGCCGGTCAAAACGGCGGCTGTTTTTTAAAGCCGTTGCTTAGCAACCATTATCATCAACAATTTACTTTAAATCGATACTTTAAATACTTGCATCAGCAATTTCTATGTAGCAATATGTAGTCGGAATGGTTGGCGTTCTATGGGGGAGGCTTTCGTCCAGCAGTGGACGACAAAAGGCTGAATAAAAAAAGATTCTCGAAAGAATGTGCATTTTTTTAGGGTTTTAAAGGAAGACAAACATTGGCCGAATTTAGTCAAATCGTTTTTACTTTGGTAACCTTGCAAATATAAGATGTACATATAATTAATTAGGAAATACTTTGCGGATTTACACGGAATAGAACGGCATAGCTGTAACGACCTTGTAAGGTCGGCATTCATTAAAACTTAAGTCCAGTCATACACCGGACTTTTGTTTTTGAAGCTGCCTGTTGCATGATCATTAAAAAGAAAATAAGCGGTGAAATATTTAAAATTGGTTATGATGAATATATTAATTATTACACAAGCATATTGTAATGGAAATCTTTAAAAAAAATTGAAAAAAAGAAATATTTATAAATATTAAACAGACAGAATTAAAAAAAAATAAGCTTGTATACTGAAATCTAAGTAAATGTTTCTACTTATTGTATAGAATTACAACAGTGGCGCTACCTTGCGGAAAAGCGCATATTTAACAAAGACCCGTTATAAAGACATAAAACCACAACATTCATTTGTTTCACAAGAATTCCGCTAGATGGCACTAGTTGTTTAAAACTAGAGTACAAGAAAAACAACTTTTTAACAAATTTGCATACACGCAAAAATATCTGAAAAAAGGCAATAATTTAGAACTTATGAGGTTTTCAGTTTCATATCCATCTATTTATTTCATCGCACTAATTATGCAAACGTAAACATACATACCAAAAGTAATTCCTTCCAGTCGATCTATACTAATATTATAAATGCGAAAGTGGGTTTGTTTGTTTGTCTGTTACACTATCACTGATACGTGAAACTCAAGCGATCATGAAATTTTGCATACACGTTGTCAGGGGTACAAAAAAGGACAAAGCTTACCTAACGATTAATTAAAATTGTATTTAATTAGCTAATGTGTTAAATAATAGCATGCGTTGCTATGTACCTCTAAATTATTTTTTAAACAGTTATCCAAACGACTGGCACGACACTAGACATTGATGATAAACGCAAGAAATCATGTATGTATCAACGTGTATGTATGATTAATGCTATAGAAACAAACAGGGCACAAACAAATAAACATGCATTTGTGTTAATTAAGAAGATATACACAGATTTTATGTACATATACAGATTGATTTTTTATATTATTTAAAAAAAAATTAGTATAGATAGGCGGACGAGCAAATGGGCCACCTGATGGTAAGTGGTCACCAACGCCCATAGACATTGGCATTGTAAGAAATGTTAACCATCGCTTACATCGCCAACGTGCCACCAACCTTGGGAACTAAGATGTTATGTCCCTTGTGCCTGTAATTACATTGGTTCACTCACCGTTCAAACCGGAACACAACAATACAAAGTACTGCTGTTTTGCGGTAGAATATCTAATGAGTAGGTTATACCTACCCAGACAAAGCTCTACCACCAATAAAATTTGACGCTTATGAGTGTATAATTTAAAACCAAGACTAAGATAATCATTTATAGTGTTTATAACTTTAAATGCCACTGAATAAATAATTAACGTAATAAGAGAAAGAATATATATATATAAACTTATTTATGGGACTTTCCTTATATAAGTACTTACCTATACTAAAAATAAACTTACTCAGTCAAATTGACCAAGCTAGACCATAAAACGGTGCCGCTGCAATGTTATGGACAAGGTATGGCGCCCACGGTCCTACCCTACGAAATCGATATAAAACAAGTTCAAGGGCAGCCTTTGATAATATTAAGCTTGCCATCCACTATGTTCGCGCTCCAACTATGCAGTTGCGCACTGCAACTGATTTAGTACACGGTACGCGCAACACAAGTGCCGTTGGCTGTTACAACAAACATGCTGAGCGAACATGTCGTCTTTAGAATAGTAGCTAGTGCTGCATATACTAATAAACACTTAAATACACAGTTTAATTTTATTATTCATTATAAATATCCTCCTCGGTTTTGTCTGACGTTTAGTAGAAGTTATTTTATCAATATCATCACAGAGTTAAACATTTGTGTCCAGACCACTCCATAGCTATGGATTCGTGGTTACTGAGCGCCGAGCGCGATGCAGGACACGTAGGCGTACGTACCTTTGTTTTTACTATGTTAGCGTTTACCAATACAGCGCTCGCCACGGAGCTTGCAAAGTATGTCGCTCCAGAAGCGTGTACATGATATCCACCACTGGAGCCGAGCAGCAACAAATGCAGTTGAGAACAAACATACCGAAAATCCAGCTTTAGAAAAGCTATTTATTTAAAAACAAACAATAATTTAAAATCAACAGTACAATAACAGCCTGTGAATATCCCACTGCTGGGCTAAGGCCTCCTCTCCCTTTTGGGAAGAAGGTTTGGAGCTTATTCCACTACGCTGCTCCAATTCGGGTTGTTGGAATACACATGTGACGGAATTTCCGTGAAATTCGACACATGCAGGTTTCCTCACGATGTTTTCCTTCACCGTCAAACACGAGATGAATTATAATAACAAATTAAGCACATGAAAATTCAGTGGTGCTTGTCCGGGTTTGAACCCACGTTCATCGGTCAAGATTCACGCGTTCTTACCACTCGGCCATCTCGGCTTTTAAAATCAACAATTAAAATAAAACAACAATAAAATATATGTCGCTTTGTAAGGTATTTATGCATATAAAATAGAAGTTTACAAAATTCAATAGTAAAAACTCTGAGTAATTCGATAAGGATAAGGACCTATTTACTTGAGATGCGGACTAGGCAGCAGGCACGTGTTGCTTTTCTTGACCCTACCGAGTGAAGGTTTAATATCGATAAAGAGACAATCATTCTCATTTCGCAGAAAATATAGTTACGTAAAATGTAAAAAAAAATATAAAACAAATAATGAAATGAACTAGAACGTTTAATGTATTAAGTAAACAAGGCACTAATTAAACGTGCATTAATATTATGTACATATTATATAAACAATTGATACCCAAATAAATAAATATACAATAGATATGTGACCTCTTTATTGGAATGGCATAAGGCAAATGCTTATTGACATCTCTAAAGTTTTATTCTGTGGCAATAAATTATTGAAATATAATATGATTTTTTACGTGACCTTAAACTAAAGCAAAAAAGTGGCCAATAACAACTATAACACTTTTGATCATGATTTACAGGTAATAACCCTTGTTAGTTGAGCTCGAGTATCCTATATAAAAATACTGCGATTAAAAAACATAAACAAACATCGTTGTATGTACATACATGTAAGACAAGGTTATAGACATTTCATAAATTAAAAGACACTTTCTTGAACGTTGTTTATACGAACGTTAAAGGCGAACCTCATTATAATGGTACGACAATTGTGCGATACCATCAACAATCGAACGAATAAAAATATAACAACACGAAGCACATCGAGAGAGGAGTATTATTTGAAATGACCATTGTCAGTTGAGCTAATATTATGAATGAAGTTATAGTTTCCGATCACATCGTGTCTATACAAGGCGATGGGGTTAATTTTTTCTCGAAATGTATCATTAGGTTATCGAGAACATGCTTCAGTCATATGGACACTTTAAGTGGTCAATAAGCAATGTTTTCTCTATCTGACCCCAGACTCCTTAAGGTTACAATTCTTATCGTTATGACTGTCTTACGCACATAAGATAGTGGGATATAATAAATGGGACTTGTTTGCGGATGTTTTATTCAGTATCGAATGTTTAGTGAACTTATTTGACCATTTGTTATTGACCGAGTTGTATAAGTGAGTTCTAATAAATTTGCAGACGATCCAATTAATAATTATTTTATCATACAAGTTTCGTACAGTCTATTTTAATATTTGAATATTGTTTTTTTACAGGGAACCAGCGAACAAAGCCGCCGTGGGCAGCAAGACGAGGAACGATTGTATCGTTCCCGTGGCCCGAAATACGCAAGAGTTCCATCAAAGCCTACACTTTCCGCATCAACAACCTGCACATCTCTCGCAACGTCCTGCGGCTCTCAGGGGACACTTGTTCCTAACTACGCTACAATTCCCGAGATTGTATCTACGGAGAGCAGTAGTGAGGACGAACAAGATTCCTTCGAAAAAACCCGTCGTCATTTCCAACAGCTTCGCCAAATCAGTCTAGGCAACGAATTCAAATACAAAATGGAGATGGAGATTAAAAGCGCTAAGGAAGAAAATTTGCGCAATTCTATACCTTTTGTGAAGCAATTGAGCACAGAGAGTAATAGAGTCAAAACTGATTACACAATCAATAGGGAGACCCAACCCTATGGACCAACGACACAGCGACTCTACCTTTGGACCCAGGTTAGTTTATTGTGAAATATTAATTTTATTGTATTTTTTACAAAATACGATTGTTTCACTTTTCTCAAATTATTATATTTTCGATATTTGAAAAAATAAGTAATTTAAAAAATGAATTATTTACTTCTTCAAGAATTCTCCTTTAGTTGATTATCAGTTTCTATTATTTAGTTCTTAAAAATATTTCCTAAAAGAATGTGGGCGAAGAAACTATTCAATGTAGGTACAATAATGTTTGTATAACTAGGGATAGGTTAAGCTACGGACATAAAAATACTTATGTACACGCCGTGTAAGCCTTTATAAAAGTACGAATCGCCCACTGAACTTCAGAACTTTCCGGTATAAGTTCACGTCACTACGTTTTGTTCCGGAAAGAAAATTACGAATTTAAGTATAAAAATAATGTCGAAAAATGAAATATTTGAGGTGAAACGATTTCTTTAAACACTATATATGATAATACATATAATATTTTTTGACGATTGATTATTAAAAATGTTAATATTTTGTTACAGATCTTCGCTGCTTTTGCCGTATCAATGGGATCTCTTATTGTGGGCTTTTCATCAGGCTACACTTCACCAGCACTTCCCAGTATGAACAGAACTCTCACTATTACAAATGAAGAGGTAAATTAATTCAACTTAATTAATTTTATTAAAAAGTAGTTTACTTATTTCTAGAATTATGAATATAACTGTTTGTTTTTGTTTACAGAATAGTTGGATTGGAGGACTAATGCCGCTAGCTGCACTGGTTGGCGGCGTCGCTGGTGGTCCCCTCATTGAATATTTAGGAAGAAAATTGACAATTATGTGCACAGCAATGCCATTCTTCTTGGGTTGGATGCTTATTGCGAATGCCATGAATGTTTATATGGTTTTCGCTGGAAGAGCTCTCTGTGGAATATGCGTTGGAATAGGAAGCCTTGCGTTCCCTGTCTATCTTGGCGAAACAATTCAACCAGAAGTCCGAGGAGCATTAGGACTTTTACCTACTGCATTTGGTAATACAGGAATACTTCTAGCATTTTTTGCTGGATCCTATTTAAACTGGTCACATCTAGCATTCCTTGGCGCTGCTCTACCAGTTCCTTTCTTCTTACTAATGATCTTAACTCCCGAGACTCCGAGATGGTATGTCACAAAAGGACGAGTGGAAGATGCAAGAAAATCCCTGCAGTGGTTGAGAGGAAAGAATATAAATACCGACAAGGAAATGAGAGATTTGACGCATTCTCAAGCTGAATCAGATCTTACATCTACTGGTAACGCCTTCGGACAGCTGTTTTCAAGGAAATACCTACCGTCAGTTTTAATTGCGCTTGGTTTGATGCTGTTTCAACAATTAAGTGGTATCAATGCTGTTATATTCTATGCATCGACAATATTTAAAATGGCCGGTAGCACTATTGATGAGAACTTATGCAGTATAATTATTGGCATTGTTAATTTCATATCAACGTTCATCGCTACTGCTATTATTGATCGTCTCGGCAGAAAAATGCTACTTTACATGTCATCTGTATCAATGATTATCACCTTAGTAGCATTGGGATCATACTTTTATGTAAGAGAAATTGGAACTGATGTCAGTAGCTACGGATGGTTGCCTCTGGCTTGTCTGGTTATTTATGTATTGGGATTCTCCATCGGTTTCGGTCCCATTCCATGGTTGATGTTGGGAGAAATCTTACCATCTAGAATACGTGGTACTGCTGCTTCAATGGCAACTGGTTTCAACTGGACATGCACATTTATCGTGACTAAATCGTTCCACAACATAATTTCCGCAATTAATATGTACGGCACAGTCTGGTTATTTGCCGTATTATGTGTGCTTGGATTATTTTTCGTAATCTTCTTCGTACCTGAAACTCGGGGTAAGAGTTTGGAAGAGATCGAAAAGAAGCTGACCGGCGGTTCTAGAAGAGTCCGGAATTTGAACATCAACAAGCCAATTCAAAATGGTTGTTAATTTATAATTTAATCATATAAATAAACCAGCGTATATAAACGCGTCATACATTCCTGAGTGCATAGACTGTTTGCGCTACGCTGTCCGCTAAATAAATATTATTTGTAGATAGAAAACGGGGGGGTTGATTTGTGTGATGAATGAACTGGTAACGTGATATTTGTTCGTTGACTGATTGAAATTGTTGTTCGAATCAATGTTGAAAGACTGATTTGGATTGTATTCAATACATATACTTTGTAAATATGATCATTGTATAAGTAAGAGATAGTTCCTTTTATATTTACAAGAAATCTATAGCTTTTTAGAGGATTATAATTATCAATGGATATAATCGTTTATATTCAATCGGCCCAGTACTTTTTATGGTACGTAATTATTTCAACTCAATAACGCAATAGGTTAGTTTAATTATATAAATTATTTTTGTATCAAATGATCTGTAACTAATACATTAACGTTGATCATGACAAGATATATTTAAAACCAAATTATATATAATACATATTTTTGTGATTTAGAATGTAAACTACGATATAAGTATTTAGTAAATTTTTAGCTTAAGACTTCATTTTAGCGTCACTTCGTATATTACGGAGGCCATATTTATTTAAAAATAAATACAAAACTAACAAATATTTTTTAAAACATCTCTTTTATTAAGAAATCCTTCCTAAACCTTTACAAATAAAATCTTTTGAGTAGTACATTGGGAAAACAGTTTCTAATATGTGCCAGTAATACCTAAAGTGGTTCAGAATATTTATAAATACTAAATATTAATTATATTAAGGATTCATAAAATTTATATTAAATACACATATAATAACCGACAGTACCTACATTTTTAGTTGACTTAAAAGTAAACGGTTCTAGAAAAAAATAATTTATATTTGAAATTGATTATATTTAAACAAAATAATAAAATTATTTATTAATGAGTAGAACTAAACTAAAGTGCATTTGGACATAACATGTAAATTCACGTAATAGACAAAATATATTTCTATTTTAAATATATTCATGTTATTATTACTTCTTTATATACTTGCGAGAACATTTCAATGGATACCTCCATTGTCTGGATGCTCATCTTACACATTAATATAAGTATTAATTAAGACAAATTCGAGTGTCTGAATGTCTGAATGAAAATGAAAAAAAATTATTACTTATATTATCAATGGAGGCACTTAGGTTAGGTAATTTAAAATTCAATTGAATTAGAACACAACGGCCAAACATATTACAATATTTTAGACCTATATTATTTTTACGATATGACGAACTTAGTTTCAAGTATGTCAGACATATAGTATGATTATATAAGTAAAAAATCTACAATGTATCAATCGCTAAAACAATTATCTAACAACGTGAGCAGAGCAGCTGATAACATTGTCGGATAGGACGTTTCCATGTCTAAAGTAGAATACAACAAAATTAACTACCGAAAAATTTAACAAGAATACACTACATATTTTTTTTTATATTCGCCGGGAGGGCAAATGACTCTACTCCACCTGATGGTAAGTGGTAGTAGAGTCCAAACGCGACGACGGCCAGTACAGACGGGAAAAACGTTCTGCACTAGCCGCCTTCGCCTTGCCGGCCCGCAAGATGCCTCTTCACGCCTCGTTTGAAGGAACCCGGGTTGTAAGAGGAGGGAACCCGAGGGAACACGTGAGCTGGTAAGGAATTCCATTATCCGTTTGTAAAAAATTAAAGAACCTTGAGCTAAACGCATTGAGCTTTGTTCATATTAATTACCGCACCAATATCATACCGTATCGTACCAAATAAATAGCAATGTAGTTTAAAATTTATCGCAAATACAAATTAAATTATATAGAAAATAATGTTTACACCCGTTCTGAAGCGGTTTAATCAGTCTGCAGCAGTCGTGATCGACTCGTTCGTACTTGACTTTATTCGAGTCGTGCCATAGTTCAGTTTGTATTTTTGTTATTATTAACATGCTTTTTTTGAGGAGAAGGTTTGGAGCTTATTCCACCACGCTGCTCCAATGCGGGTTGGTGGAATACACATGTGGCAGAATTTCAGTGAAATTCGACACATGCAGGTGTCCTCACGATGTTTTCCTTTACCGTCAAGGAATTGAATTATAAACACAAATTAAGCACATGAAAATTCAGTGGTGCTTGCCCGGGTTTGAACCCACGATCATCGGTTAAGACGCATTCTAACCACTGGGCTATCCCGGCTAGATTTTTTTGTTGTATGCATAAAATATGAGTTTAACGCCATCTATCACAAATTTATATTACTACGTCACAGCGACTTTATTGCACTTCTAGCGCCATCTTTGACAACTCAAAGTTTATCTAAGTTCTCAGGAATTAGGTCAGCTGTTTTTTTTCATGATGTGACGTTTCAAATTATTATATATTACATTACTGTATGCGTTGTATTAATATACTTTAAATAATAAATTTAAAGTATATTAGTGAAATACGTTTTTATCTGCACTGTAAACGCAATAATTAGATGTTATTGCCGTTTGAAGAAACTATTATAATCAGATGTCAGTTGTTTATTATTAAAGCATTCATTGCATCCATAAATTGTGTTTACCGCCAGTACGTTACTCGTATACAAAAAACATATGCTTTAATTTCTGTAACGGCCATTACGATTACATCGTCATTCCGAGAAGCAATATTCTTAATATGTATGGCCTGCAACATTTTCTACCTGATTTCTGAAGTACTTAATTACTCTTAGAGTATAATAATACTACATGTCACACTTTTGTTTAACAAATTTGATAACAAAAATATTTGAAATAATTTACATTCAAATTATTGTTAATAAGTGTTCTAACATGTTGAGAATACTGGTAATACGGATTATACGGCTAAGAGCTCCTCTGCTTTATGCGCAAAAGGTTTAGAGCTTACTCTACCACGCCTCTCTAATGTGGGTCGGTGGACACACATATAGAAGATTTATCATGTAAAATCTTTAAATAAGTTATATCAAATTTATACATACATTTTTTTATCAACCCTATATCATTTTATAATTTTCATTCAAAGTACAACTAAAGACTAAGAATATTATAACGTGTATTGCTTGATAGTTTATAATATTAGACTTTAAAAACTTAAATGTATAAAAATGAAAAAAAAAGTGAGTTACAAGAAAAATGTTCGCCGTTGGTTAATTTACTTTACGAATATTGCAAATTAAAATATATTTTTTCATACATTAGTGAAACTGTATAAACGTCATCTTTATGAAAAATAAAAATAATAATATCAATTATCAACTCACTATAAAACTCTGTCGAATTAACAATTAACTATTGTTTGTGGTGAATTTTATGAGAAATTTATTAAGTTAAAAACTGTTTGTATTTGTTGGTATAATTACATGCAAAATAATATGAGATGTTAAGGTGGAAACCTTTTGAGTAACGCAACCTCGAAAGCCAATCAGTTTTGTCAATCAATTTGTACTCATATAAATCTCTAAGATCGCGCGAGCAGTGCTCATTTCTTCGATGCTCCATGCAAGTTTAACATCGATTAGTGTTTGCAAAAAGTATTTACTATATTTGTTTTTTACAAGATACAATTTAAAAACGCTACAATGAAAATATTAATGAGAGCGGACACGCACTATAGTATAGTTGTGAGTGGTTGTGATTATGAAAAACCAAAATATACCTTTTCACAGGTACGTGAACTTTATATTTAATTAATTTCAAAGTGCATGAACAATAAAGAAAAACACTATCACAATTTAATTTATCTGTACTTAAATCGAATTTAAGAAAAAAAAAACGGAAAGTACTAAAAAACAGATCGCAAAAAATGTTATCTTCAATAATTATACAACCCATAGGAATTTACAATATTTCCTATGGGTTGTGTTATGTGGTTGGGTGTTTACAATTCACAATTACTTGCATATAGTTCACGCATATTTTTTTTCAATACGCTTGTTAAGATTACTGAAGGGAAATAAATCGCTAATATGTCACCACCATTAGACAGTGATTTTGTCATAATATATGAAATAAATGTATACACAAAATGCGTAAACAAAATAATAATAATATCGATCACAAGAAGTGATTAAATAATGGAACTCGTGTAAGTGGAGACAATGATTGTTGATGATTGCTTAAATTGATCGTAGGCGGTTCGTACACACCTCCCAGCAATCACGTCTCTCCTCAATACACTTAGTAGACAAAAATGATTCCTTACCCACATTTATAACATTTTTTTAAATATAAAACTTATAACATGGAATAAAATTGGGTAAACAATTATAAATGTGTTCTGTGCGATGAATATCAAAACAATTGGATTACTTACATATTATGGAAATGCTTTCTTGCCATTTTTGCGTTGTATCGCCTTCGGTATTTGTTACTTTAAGTCATATTTCAATAATTATATTCTAATTTACACATTATAATATAATCTACACCTGCGTTCTAAATATATTAATTATAAACATTTTTTTTGTATTGTATATGCGTCTATGATGCAGGCATGGCTCCCGCATCGATGTCAAACCTACTCATATATAATGAGTACCTTATTTACTACATTTTAGATTTCTGTATTATTAAACGAAAATAAATAGTTAAGAGTAAGGACATCACTATTAAATAGATATATTATATAAGTCAGACCAACTAAAAGGAAATAAATGGCAAGTTGACCAAGGAACCTTAACAAATTATTAGATTAATTAAAGATCGCTAGTTGGTCCATTTTTTGCCTCTTTGCAAAAGCAACACGTGACCACCGAATTGAAGATTCTCGTTAATGTGTATATAAACTATGACGATTATTCGCGTTATATCAATTGACGAATATTATGCAAACATATCCGTTTAAATATATGACGAAAAATATTAATTTCGTACTGTTTTATTTAAAAAAAAAACATCTTATTTTTCGTTCTTTTTTAAATATAAGTATTTTCTTTATACACTGACACGAATGTCGTTCCTTGCAATTACCTACGTCTTTTATCAGTCGTTTAGCATTACGTATTAAAGTTTTAAATTATACGCCTGATTTGATAATTAAATATTCGCATCTCAATTATATTATGTTTAACATATTTTTATTTAAAAGATGAGATTAAAGAGATGAGATTTATTAACATAAATATGTTAATAAATAGTTAAGATTTCATACATAATATAGACGAAACAGGCGTTAAATAAATCAAAGTTTTCAGATTCTGGCTGCCGTTGCTGTGTCGATGGGATCGATGATAGTTGGGTTTTCATCAGCTTACACGTCACCAGCTCTAGTGACTATGCAGAATAGTACAAGAATATCTGTTTCCGAAGAAGAAGTACGTACTATGAAAAGGAAAAAAAGATTTTTATCATACAAATTATTTATTGTACCAAGTACGACGTAACCACGAAGCACAAGCCACAAAATTTATACTTATTTTGTATATTAAGACTAGCTTCGAGGCTGAGCTTACAGCTTTTAGAGCGTTACGGTAGCATGCACAAGCGATCCCATGGGGCTCTTCGTTAAGACGGAAAGGGTACCGCTGTTTTTTTAAGTAGGTATTCCGATGTTCGGGGCGCACTCGGCGCCTTGGACACCGGCGAGCCCCACATACACCCCCACACTGTTCGCGTGGGGGAAACGAGTATTGCGTTTTTTACAGCGTTAAAAAAATAAAAAATAGGCTAAACTTGCGAGCTTTATAATTTACTAGCAAAACCCGGCAGACGTTTTCTGCTTTATACATAAAATATCAATCACAGTGATGTTCACTTAGACGATATAGAAGTTGATGTACTGCACCGCTATCTAGCAGCGTTTACAAAAAGTGAATAGAAAAACCGTCTCCGTTAAAAAAAAATATACATACTAGTATGCCGTATAGCCAACTGTCATGATGCCCGGTCTAACGGGGTCGAAGACTATTAATCTCAAGCACAATATACCAACATCCATTTTTATATCACTTTAAAGATTATACTTCTATTTTAAGAACAAGATCACTAGCTCTTGCAACTTGCATCATTATATCTAACGTTAACGTATCATATATATATATATATATATATATATATAGGGTAATATCATTAACTACCCATTGTTCTTTTACAGGCAAGCTGGGTTGGCGGTCTCATGCCCTTAGCTGCATTAGCAGGAGGAGTACTTGGAGGACCTTTAGTGGATTACATAGGTCGACGCAAAACAATACTCATGACAGCAATTCCTTTCTTCATCGGCTGGATGTTGATAGCCACAGCTAAAATAGTTCACCTAGTATTAGCTGGTCGAGCCATATGCGGATTGTGTGTCGGTATCGGATCATTAGCATTTCCAGTATATCTCGGGGAAACAATCCAACCCGAAGTCCGTGGTACCTTAGGACTATTTCCGACTGCTATTGGAAATATTGGTATACTCATTTGTTACGTAGCTGGAAAATATCTCGATTGGTCACAACTTGCATACTTAGGGTCTGCTCTTCCCATTCCTTTCCTGTTACTTATGTTTATGATCCCTGAAACGCCTCGCTGGTACATATCTCGCGGTCGAACGGAAGAAGCACGTAAAGCGTTACAATGGCTTCGAGGTTCTAATACTAAAATTGATAATGAAATGCGTGATATAGCCTTATCTGATGCAGAGATACAAAATGAGTCTTCATTTAAGGATATTTTAAACATTAAATATATGAAAGCAATTCTAATATGCTTAGGACTTATGCTTTTTCAACAATTATCGGGTATAAATGCTGTGATATTTTATACGGTTAAAATATTTAAAATGTCTGGGAGTTCCGTTGATGAAAATTTGTCAACGATCATAGTGGGATTGGTTAATTTTATTTCAACATTTTTCGCTACAGCTCTTATTGACAGAACTGGTCGTAAAATATTGCTGTATATATCATCAGTAACCATGACTGTGACATTAATAGTCTTAGGAACATTTTTTTACATCCGTGACGACTTACATATAGATGTATCTACATTAGGCTGGCTTCCTTTAACTAGCCTCATGGTCTATTTACTTGGTTTTTCTTTAGCTTTCGGTCCGATACCATGGCTAATGATGGGTGAAATTTTACCCGCGAAAATAAGAGGAGGAGCTGCATCAATATGCACCGCTTTTAACTGGCTCTGCACGTTTATAGTAACTAAGACATTCCATAATATTCTAGTTGCCATTGGACCAGCGGGGACGTTCTGGTTATTTGGTTGTATTTGTTTTGTTGGTTTATTTTTTGTCGTGGTATGTGTTCCGGAAACTCGAGGGAAAAGTCTCGAGCAAATTGAAAATAAAATGACCGGAAGAAAAGCGAGATCTCGTAGGATGAGTTCTATTGCAAATATAAAGCCCCTTCCAAGTGGCTGCTGAATTTTAATAAATTTTATTTTATATACATTAGTAAAATGGCATTGTACATTATCCTATAACTAATTTAACTTCAGACTACCATTTTGTTTTTGAAAATGTAGTTTATGTAATTACTTATCGACAATTAAAGTTAAAAAGTGGGTGATTTTAAAATTGACTTAAGCTTGAACTTTATCAGTTGTATCATAAAGTACTGTTAATCAAAAAACATTAGCATAGCCAGGGCTTTATTCTTGGGTGGACCTAGTAAGCCCCGAAAGATATTAATTAAAAAAAACTTTAAAATATTTAAGGTCGGCAGCCAAGGAAAAAGGCTACATCACACTTATCATCAAGTAGTGGTAACATAGCCAATCTTTAACATGGAATCTAAGATGGCTTATCCCTTATACCTAGGATTGAACTGACTCATTTGCTTTTCAAAATCAAAACACATAATACAAAGTATTAATGTTAAATTGTTGATCACCAATCAAGGCGTGCAGAAGCAATAACCTTTTTTTATTTTAGATTATTCAATTATTTTCGATTATCTATGTATATTAGAAAAAACGATTTTCTTAACAAGTACTTAATAGTTTGTTTTTGTAAAATCTTAATATCATCGGAGTTCATTTGGTTTGGACATTAAATTTCCCGATGTACCTATTCCATCCCTCCTATACCAGGCTATGTTATTGTAATAAATAACTTATCTAATAGATTATTAAGTGTAAATGTAATATCTAGATTTAAAAATAGCACCTTTACAGTATTACATTTTATAATCTAACGCTGAAAATCTGACTAACATTGTAAATGTGTTATTGTGTTATCTATATGTTTATTACTTCATTAAAACTAAACCAAAGAATCAGTTAGAACGAAATTTATATTAAAAGGTAACCAGAGAGAAAATATGATTTCTCTGAAAATAAAACTTGATGTTGGTGAAGTTGCGCGGAGCAGCTAGTTTTATATATTTTGTTGAATTAATCAACACCGTATGTAATTTAATTCTTAAGTGTAACTATATTGATAAATAATATAGAAACAAATTGTTTTTTTTTTTCTTTGTAAATAAATATTTTGTATTTTAATACATTATTATTTACTTCTCGCATCTGATTAAGTTAGTCACTTGCTTGTGACTTTGATTCTCTTTAGGCATAAGACATTTAAGGTATCTAGAATGGCATAAGACTATATGAAATTGTATAAAGTTAATGTTTTAAATACTCATATTTTAGGTAAAAAAAATTTCTTAAATATATGAAATATTATGCAAGAGTAAATCATTGACAAACATATTAAACATAACACATTAAAGATTAAATTTAATATACTTTCCCTTCGAGGTGTACATAGTTACACTTTATATTATGTACATTTAATTTAATTATATATTTTAAATAGGCGATTTTATAACATTAGTAGAATAAAATTTAATTTTTATTTTTAATATCCTTAAGTAGCTTTTATAGAACTCAAATATATACCTAATAAAGTAAATATGAAAACATTATTGACCATGATATTTTTTTTCACGGCATGTTTTTTTTATTTTATTGGTCGATGGGACGAGCAAATAGGACACCTGATTAGTGATCACCTAGTTAGTGATCACCACTGCACTGCATAGATATTGGCGAGGTAAAAAATAATAACCATTTCTTACATCGCCAATGCACCAGCAACTTTGGGAACTGAGATGTTATGTCCCTTGTGCTCGTACTTACACTGGCTCACTAACCCTTCAAACTAGAACGCAACAATACTAAATATTGCTGCTTAGCAGCAGAATATCTGATGAGAGGGTGGTACCCACCCAGACGGGCCAAGCCCTATCACCAGGTGAAATAATACCAGGTTTCTATTAGTTTACTAAATAATTATGTTCTAAGGGATAAGATATTTCAATACTTACAGCAATTTTAATAATGATTTTAATAAAAAACAATAGTTTATTTTAGTAATAATCGATCTTTGTATTGTAAACAAACTTACCCATGACTTGAACGCGGCAAATTGCACAAGTATCACATTCGACATCCCAGCTCCACATTGCCACTGCATTCCACTTTTTTAAAGTAAACATTTTATCGGGCTTTTGCCCATCACCATCCCCTTTATCGAAAGACTCGCAATCTTCTCCAGACATTTATTTTATTAATTATTTATCCGTTAAAATAAGAAACTGTGCGAGTTGATAAACGTCAATTATATTTTGACTTTGACAGTAACATTTCATTAGACAGTAGTCGTCTGTTTACTAATTTTAAAGCAGGCTATTACAAAACCTCAGATTTAGGAAACGTTCTTTCAATTTATAAAATTATATTGCATTTGTTTTGTAATTTTTAAACTTTGCATTTAGTTCTGAGCAATGATATAAATTATTAAATAACATTTTTAAAATTATTAGTTCTGAATGACTTGTTGTCAACGTAGGTAATAGTGGTAGCTGCACTTGTAATTTGAAAAAAGTTAAAAAATGTTTATAAATAAGATTCATACATTCAGTCTTCTTGTTTTCAAAGGTTCAACTGTCATTTTCCCTTTCCTACCCTAGTTGTGGGTCTTTGTGCAAGCTCGCTGGCTCCACCAATTCATCAGATATTCTAACGCAAAACAGCAGTACTTGTTTAAAAGGTGAGTTATGTCCCTTGTGCTTGTAATTACAGGCACAAGGGACATAACATTTTAGTTCCAAAGGTTGGTGACCCATAGGCGATGTAAGCGATGTTTAACATTTCTTACAATGCCAATGTCTATGGACGTTGTGACCACTTACCACCAGGTGGCCCATATGTTCTATAATACATTTTTTTTTTTCATTATTAGTGCATGTATTTGGCAAAAACATTAGTAAACAATGTATTTGCCTGTAATATTATAATGTATAATATTATTGCATTTAATCGTTTTTTTTTTGTTGTAAAATGACACAAAACTTAAAATTGATATTTGTAGAGCGTTATCTGTAATATAAACCCAGTTAATTTTCATTATTTTAACTGATTATATCTTGTTAAATTCCTACATCTCTTTGTTAGTTAGAGTTGCCTAATCACTCATTAGGCATTCTTTACTCTATAATGTCATACTAACTAAGCTAATGAAAAACAATGCGTGTACGGTACAATCAAAGCAATAAATAACAATTATACATAATAGTATAAAATATAATCACGCAGTGGTTAGGCGATGTATATCGACGTCCTTTATTTTTTAAACTTATTATAGGTGGTCGAACTGGCAAATGAGCCACCTGAGAGGAATTAGTCGCCACCGCTGTAAGACCTTGGTGCTGTATGAAATATTAACCATTCTTTACATAATCAATGCACTATTTTTGAATTAAAAGTAACGAGATATTTCTATAAGTTAAGTCACATACATAATATGTATGCGACTTATAAAGTAATGAAACTTTTTTAGTAGCAAATCTTTTAAATTACAGTTTGTAGACAATTCTTATATATATCTGTAAGTAAAAGATTGTAAATATTTTTAAATATATAAATTGGGCATTAATGAAATACTTTTGTACGAATTATATTTTATTGTAAAAATCGCATCATTTTCTTTATCCTTGTAAAGTTTAATACTAAAATAGTAAAACAAAACGAAGTAAATAAATATACAGGGCATTTTGTTAGTAGTCCAGATTATATTTTTATTTGAATTATAGAAAATGAACAAAAGTTATTGTTATACTAAAATTATTAAAAAATGTTCCTCTTAAAATAAATAAAATGAGCCCAAATGGTTAATGGTTTACCAGTAAAAAATGTAATAAAAACTTGTAATAAACCTTTAAATCTTCTAATAAAAATAGTTTGGTAACTATAACAATTACTTTTGATCAGTAACAGACTAGAAATAATATGCATCAATAATAATTAAACATATTAGTATTTTTCAAAAGTTTTAAAACACTGTAATTAAAACGGTGGGTTGTTTGTAATTATGTTTATACATAACATTAATATTTAATAGCTGTAGTCATAAGTTCCACTCTTGCTTTATATGTTTTTTTGTATATTTATTTTAATAATATAAAATTAAAAGACACCACACTCCACAGATACTTTTCTTATAAATTATGTGTAAACTGTAATAATATGAAACTCAAAGGTAAATAAGTAATTTACTTACTTTATAAAAATATGCAATTATTAATAAGTAGGTACCTAACTTAATTAAGCCTAAAATAAGACAACGTTTATTTCAATAGAAATTGTGGAAAAAGTAAATATTCAAATATCTTGATACAGAAAAAAATAAGATAATTTTATGTGTTAATGTAAGTCGAATAAGTAAAATTGCTTTATTATAAATACCTAATTACAAATTTTTGTAACTGTGTTATTTTTTATCGCACAAAATTATTAAGAGCTTACTGATTTTCATTAATCAATGACATTTTTTATCACATATTATATAATTACAATTTTATAACATAAAACAAATTAAAAATATAATAATTCGGTAGGAATGTTACGTAGAACAAATCGAAGTAGAAATAGAAGTTTTTATGCTTAAACATAATTAAGAAGATAAGTGAAAATTAAAAGGACAACGCTTAATCCAACGCGCCCACAACCGCTGTAACATCCGAAATCATTAATTTGCACTTGATACCTTATATTGTATGGGAATCTGCAACCATTATCTGCAAGAAAAAACAGAAACATTAAAAAAACAATATTAGAATCAATCATATTTGTTTTAAGTAACTTTTTTTATCATTGATGCAAAAAATATAATTAAAATGTTCGTCTCTGAAAATGAAAGAAATTTAAAATGATTGCTTAGGTATCGTGCGACACCGATAGTGACGAAGTTCATAACACTCTATATATCAAATAGAACTTAAAAATAAAAAAAAAATATTTGTAATTCAAAAGAGAAGAAAATAGCGAGTGAATATAGAATGCATTGTCCTTGCACACACAATGGTGCACTATAATATATCCTGTGCAGATCTAGGCTAGTCGCTCTTGACAATTGCCGCTGTGGTCGAAAATAGTCAGCGTGAGAGTCAAATTATACAAAAAATGTCAAAAAGTATTTACCTGTACAAATTGAATTAAAAGTTGTTGTCGTCGCGGGCACTTGTGACCATACAGATAAATAGAAGAATGGGCATGATCCAATTGTCCAATGTCCATCGCAAGGATTCTGCAGACCGATCTCAACGTTTCCGCTACTTGCCAACGTTTGACATATCACATCATTTCCGTCTTGACCACTAGATGTTGCGTTTTGTCTAGAAAACAAATGAGTTTTTTTGTTGTGTTTATGGCATGTTGTAAAAATTCATGTCTATAAGTACCAATATTTTTTTAATTTGATCGTTTAATTAGTGAAACATTATTGAAATCCTAATTAAGTACAGGTTTAATAATGTTATTGTTATGGATAAGCACTAATTGTTCAGACCAAACAATTTCATAAGTACAACATAATAAATCGTAAAATATAACTTCATTTAAGAACTCACCTCGGTTGTGTGACGAAACGAGAGTAACAAACTACAAGACTGCCCATTCCTGCATTAGTCCTTACAATACGAAGTCTCCTGTTATCGTTTGCTCCATGAAAATAATTAGGACTAATGGAATAATAATTTATGGAGCCAGGCTCTACATAATCATCGAATTGTCTCGTGCCCGATGTTGACTCAGAAGGATAAGTCGATCCACACAGGGGGTTTACTATTCTTCGTCCAACTAAAAAATATTAATGTAATTTGTATTATGTATACATAAATCAGTTTGGAGACGTTTTGGAGATGACTAAAAATAAACCAGTTCACGCAAGCTACCATTTAGTCAGTTATTTCGTCTATCATGATTTTACTTCCTTTTTTACTAATTAGTTCATAATAAAATATATGCGTTCATGATAAATTTACGGTGCCCAAACTCAACTCAACAATGAATTTGAATGCTATAATTTATACATTTACTATATATTAGCTGAGAATTAAAAAAATAAATTAAAAAAATTTATGCCATATTTGCTATTGAAGAGCCCATCCGCCTACTAAAGTAGTTAAAAAAAGCGTTTTACTCCTGAGGCAGCGCGGTTTGATAGCGTGAAGAGTTCCGTTGCTGAAGAAGAATCATATTCCCACAAGAGTTTCCCTTTTTGGACACATTGTCAAAATACACCTTTTATAAATCCTGATGAAAGCAAACTCTTATTTTACGATATAGCTGATACGTAGGTACAGCATCCTTCCAACCCACATAAAAAATTGTTCAAAATGAATCAACAAAAAAACAATTTAAACATGGAATAGAAAAGTTTAGGGATATTTATGAGACATAAGGACAATCTAACACAATAGATGTAGCTTTATTTCAATATCAATATCAATACTATACCCTATTCCAATCGGATTAGGAATAAAGTTAAACAAACCGTAGATTTACTAATTGCATGCGATTTTTTAATTGTTCCTTACCTTGTTCGATACTTCCAAGTACAAGATTCATAGCTGTTGCCGCATTATTGCCATCAGAATTCAACGATATTGTCCGAATGTCATTATGTACATCGCGTACTAAAGTCCAGAGACTATCGTACTGGTTCGTAGCAGTAGCAAACAGCATTCTTAAATCTAAAAAAAAAGCACATATACATACGATTTTTTTAATTACAATGTGAAGTGTGAAATTATTAAAAGTCGTTAACGACATCTAAAGTCATCTGAAGTCAATAAACGGCTTTGATTACATAAGTATAATATTTTCCTACAGCTATATAACTATAGTCTTACAACTTTTGTCTCTATTACTATTTGCTTACCTGGTACAGTTTCATTTAATATTCTTGCTTGTTCCCAAGTTAATTGAGTATTTTGAACACTGGAGCTGAGTAAAAAGAGAATCACTGTAGAGTTCCCGCCTACGTAGTTATTTGTCCTTTCATTTTCTAGTTCACTTTGCATCATAATTCGAATATTTGTTAATGCTGTTTCAAGATTCACACCAGTCAGTACTGAAAGAAAAAAATAACGAACGGTGATTGTTCAAACGATATCAAAGTCTATTAATCTTAAACAGATATATAAGTATCCATTTTTATAAAGGTATGGGTAAGATTTCATCAAAATGAATTTTCGACTTTGAATACATTTGTCGGATAAACAAATAAGATTCTCTCTCGTTAAGATGAGCTTAACCAAATATTTTGACAAACTATTTATAGTGGGGCAAGGTAAGAGGCTGATAGCTAGACCAGCGAAGGATGCACACACATCTTTAAAATAATATATCCTGTGCAAATGTCTTATTTTTGAAATTGGAATAATGTAATCTAAAAATAAAATCGACTTACTTGATTGATGTCTCGCCAATGTATATTCTGTGTGAAAATCAGCCAGTGAAAAGGTTTTATTTATTATTACATTTCCGTCAAAAGCACTTAGTAAAGTTACACTTGATCCAAACTTCCCAACTTCTATATTGTCTAGAAGGAACGAGATAGCCGGATATATGGTCTGGTACTGCCAAGCTGAATCGACCACCAAGTAAAGATTTGTTTTGAGTCTGTAGTTATTTGAACTTATATCAGTAGAGAAGCAGCTTAAATCATTTAGATTGTTGCCTGAAAATGTTGAAAATGGTTTATTTTTGTACATTTTTGCATAAAATATACAACTGTAACATAAACAGCCTGTTAATGTTCCACTGCTGGGCCAAGGCCTCCTCTCCCTTTTGAGAAGAAGGTTTGGAGCTTATTCCACCACGCTGCTCCAATGCGGGTTGATAGAATACACATGTGGCAGAATTTTAATGAAATTAGACACATGCAGTGTACACACAAATTGTGTTTGTGTTTAAATATACAATATAGTACGTTAACTAATATATGTTCCATTTTGACTTTCATTATTTATCGATTCACGATCGAGATGTTTCGAAAAAATTACGATCCCGTCATGATTGAACGGACGCATTGATATGACGTCAAAGACTCTCTTTCGGGCTCGTTGCAGTCACGTCAACGACTCTCATTCTCCTCGATAAATAATGAAGAGATAACGGAATATTCAATGGTAATAATATTATGCTCATTTAGTATTCAAACATTAGATTTTAACATTACCAGATACTTACTTACGTAACTTTGGAAGTTGGTAACAGCACTATTAACTGGTTCTTCCAACCTTCCGATAATAGTTCCACGCAATGGTATATTTGTATCTAGAGCAGCAGCAAACGCGTAGGTTTCGGCAATTAAATTAGTATTTTGTATGAGTTGCTGACTTAGATTCCTTCTATTACAAGCTCTACGAGTTGGATCGAATACTCCATTCTGAAAATTATTTTATCAAAGTTATACTATAAAAGCAGCGATTTTTCGATATACCAAAATACAAGTCAAGTTAGAATCGACGAACGCAAAAATATTTTTAACGCAGTAAGTTAAAGACTGGTCGGTCCTGACCTCTATTATTATTTCTTAAATAAATGGTTAATGAAATCAATAATTAATTAAAGAGAATTATTTCATTACATTTCAAGTTCTCAATACTACAAATTCTTTCGATAACTCATTTAAACATTACTGGAGTATAACAATTTTAACGGAACTAACCCTTGCTGAGTAATACATATCAAGAAGTTGTGACAATTTTAATGATGATCCTTGTAATGCAGAATTCACAAGGCTGCCTAATATGAATCCATCTATACCACCACGTATTTCAGGATCTGACATTTCAATATTATTCCGGCTGCTAAGCATAAAATATCTTTGAGCTTGCGTCGAGTTCCAATTACCCGCTGCGCCAATAGATATTGATGTACTGCCTCTTTCTATATTTTGAATAAGAACAGCTTCAGCTAAATCTCCTGAAATATGATAATTGTTATTATAAAATCTTTATATATTCATATTTCATTTAGTTATACAATAATAATAATTTTACCTGATAATGTAGCCGGATAAGTGGAAGTAACAAATTGTTGAATATTCGGATCGTTGATTATGGAGCCCTTAGCCAGTTCCAAAATTGGTATCGTCTGGAATTGTGCTCCAGCGGCTATACCCGCCAAGACGTTACCAGCAGAAACAGCACCCGATGGCGTTGAAACTACGCCACCGAGAATTGGGCATTGACTCTCTCCAAGTAACTGGCGCTCAGATTTTATGCCATTTAGATCGGTATATTCGATATCATCTTTTGGATTAAATTGTCTCATTTGGCCGTTTTTACCTGCGGAATTTCTAAAATAGTAAATTTTTGTTAGTCCAATGTTTAATTTTTTTTTTACTTTTAATTAATCTATATTACACATTTATCTATATTACATATATGCATCTGGTAGTTACTTACAATGAAGACAGATCCAAAATTTCAACATCGTCTTTCATTGCATGATGTGAATTATCGCGAATAGTCCTTAAGGCGCGATACTGCGCTAGTGTATTACAAGTATTTTCATTGCCACGAATGCGAGCATCAATTGTTGTTGATATCATATTATGAAGAGCACACTACAAAATAATAGTCAATAATTAAAATACTCAAAAACAACAACCCATTTTTAACGCTAGATACCAATTAAATAGAGCAATAAGATTTATGAAATCAAATATATTAACAGGTTAAAGTTCTTCTGGTAAAGTTTGGACCATTAAAAGTTGTACTAATAATATCTCTCAAGAACAGATTTTAAAGGAATTTCGGCAATGGTGTCTGCGCAGGATATATTATAGAGCAAGTTCTTAAACTATAATAGTCTGAAGCGACAGTCATCCGATACCAACGGAGAGAGATCAACGTAATATCCAATTAATATTTTATTAACACCAAATAATTTGCCAAACATTACCAAGCCTGCATAGTTAGACAAAACTAATTGATGTAAGAAAATATACTTTACCTTTAAAGCAGAATTTATGGTATTATTAGACAAAACTTGCAAATTGCCTGGAATAATTTTTGTTAGAAGCAACTTGTTACGATAAAACGAATGGAATGTAGGTGAGAATGGCAACACGGACGATGAGACAATGTTGGCTCCTGGTTGATGGAATTCAATACCATCTTGTCTGTATCTATAAAATAAAAATACAAACTGAGATCCCGAACCTCTCTTAAAACACGAATACATAATTTAAGTAACCAACGAATACATAAACTAAGTACATAAATAAGGTAAGTTATTTAGGTTAAATGTCTAATCTCTAATCTTCTAAACTGAAGCTAAAGAAAATACTATCATTAATGAATAAAATATATATGGGATATATCACGGAGAAATGAAAGAAAAGTACAAAAGTAAATGAGGTGCAACAGATGGTTATAACTTTATCTCTTTCGTGCATATTAATGTTTATAAACTATACAGGAAAATCACTTTACTTTTATAAATATTTAGTTTTACTTACGTTTGAAGTAATACCACAACCAATTGTCTCAAATCCATGTTAACATTGGGGTTGTCCTCAATTTTACTGATTATATCTATTAACACAGACATAGATGTTGGTGGTAGGTTATTTCTGTTTATTAAATTTACATCTGTATAGCATTCTCTAAGATCGGGAGCTACACTTGTTTGTGCAGTCAACTGTGCATGCACACAGCTCGTGGCCGCTGACAACAACATCACTAGCCAAAACATGATGACTGTGTCTGCAATGTAAAGATTAAAATTAAATAAACTATTACTTCCATGTCTCAAGTAAGGCGTATTTAAATAATTATATATGAATACATGTTATATGAAAAAGCCAAGATGGCCCAGTGGTAAGAACGCGTGAATCTTAACCGATGATCGTGGGTTCAAGCCTGGACAAGCACCACTAAATTTTCATGTGCTTAATTTGTGATTATAATTCATCTCGTGCTTTACGGTGAAGGAAAACATCGTGAGGAAACCTGCATGTGTCTAATTTCACTGGAATTCTGCCACATGTATATTCCACAAACCCGCACTGGAGCAGCGCGGTGGAATAAGCTCCAAACCTTCTCCTCAAAAAGGAAGTGGAGGCCTTTAGCCCAGCAGTGGGACATTCATAGGCTGTTACGGTACATATTATTAGTTATAATAGATTTTCCAGCCCCTGATTTAGGGTCCCAACCCGCCCAAAAATAATACAATAATCGGAATCGGAATTTCGGAATGAGGGGCCTAAAATATGAAAGCCTTAGGGCCTTGGATCTCTTAATCCGGGCCCGAGATTATCGCAACTATTCACAGTTTGCCTACTCCGCGTTTAAAACATTTAGTCGATTGAGCCGAGATGGCAAACTAGATATACTCGTAATTCGGATAGATTACGTCAATATTTTACTGAAGTTAACAAGCAGTAATCAGGATTGATGATGGAACACATAATCAGGAAACTTGCGTGTGTTGAATAAAATTAGCTTTGTAGCTAATTTCATTTTTCTAAACGAGGTCATTGCCCAGCTGTAGGTCAGATGAACCGAATTGACTTGGTAATAATTGATCACCTTTCAGATGCTAGAGCTGCAAGGTGTTTAAACTACTTCTTAAATCGTCAATTTGGAAACTTAAAAAGCATTAATGCTTGGTGAAAGAATAACTAACGATGGTCCTCACACAGGCGACAGGTGATACCTAATGCCTTGTACCAATATACCATACCAATATAATATACAAATACCTACTACTTATTTTTTATAAAACAAAACCAACATTCCGTTGAAAATGTATTTAAACAAACAAAATTACCTCATCTCTATTCTAAAATGTAATTCTATTAAGGTTATATACTGAAAATATATTATTATTATACAAAAAAACAACATCAATTCTCGTGAGTACATTGGCACTCACACCATTTTTTTTTAAATAATACCATCTGACATATTTACTTAAACTGATTTAGGTATTTTATCTGATCGATAAATATGACTGTTTTTCGAGACACTATCTATTGATAGTGTGGATGCAACCTTACATTTTATTTTCAGTAACTATCCGCAAAACATGCTATTATATCCTTACTAATGTTATAAATGCGAAAGTGAGTTTGATCGTTTGTTACGCTTTCACGACTTCATGAAATTTCATGAAAATTTACATACACGTTCTCAGGAATAAACAGAAGGACACAGGGTAATATGTTAAAGATAATAAAACAAGGGCGTGCGCGATGAAGCTCCATTCGAAATCTAGTAAATAATAATGACGAATGTGTTCAGGCATTCTGATTCATTGTTGTATCTACAATTTATCAACTTAAAAGTATTATGATTATCTAAAGCAAAAAATAAAGGAGCGAGTAAAAATGAACGAATATTTCATTTAACTTTAAGCGATAATCAACAAATATCATTTTTATATACTTTTTTTTTGTATATTTTGTTTTAAAGTTTCTTTACGGAGTTTTAATATAATCAAATAAAAAATGTTGTATTGGAATATGCTCTTATATACTTTTAAATGGTCATCTTACAAGATAAATTAAATTTAAATTCAAAATTTCCTATGAGCTTTAAAAGGGGGTAACCTTTTTCAAGATGGCGGAGAAAGCTCATAGGAAATCTTGATCGACGTTTTCAGGTTAAGCTTTTCTAAGAGACAACAGCCTACACAATATGTAAGAATCCGTTTTCTCGGTTCACTTGCATCTTAAAATGTATATGACTGGACTATTTCACCCACGTGGAATATGTTATGCGTGTACAAATAATATCCTTTTACAACGCCTTAATTTGCAAAAATTTCGAACTAAAAAGTTATTTTTGTCGAAATATAACGTAGCCTTATTTATTGATAGTATACATTTCAAATATTGAAAGAATTTTAAAAACGAACTGTATTTCCAATGATTACTTCCACATACAAACAAACATACATCTGTATTTTACATTAGTAGTACATTATTATATATAGGAGTTATTAGTAAATTTTTATAATATAGGTAGGCGACGAACATATGGGTCACCAACGCCCATAGACATTGACATTGTAAGAAATGTTAACCATCGCTTACATCACCAATGCGCCACGAACCTTGGGAACTAAGATGTGTCTGTAATCCCTTGTGTCTGTAATTACACTAGCTCACTCACCCTTCACACCGGAACACAACAATACGAAGTACTGCTGTTTTGCGGTAGAATAACTAATGAGTGGGTGGTACCTATCCAGACGAGCTTGCACGAAGCCCTAGTGGAATATTAATGTGGAATATATAGCCGTTATCATTCCTATAAGTACTAAGCATTCCATTTAATTGGATGAATCATCGTTAGTAAAGTTCCTGTCCTCACGTGTAACAGTACATTTTTATTTTACGAAATTAAAAATAGGTCAGTGTTTCTGTACAAACTGATAAGCAATAACCAAATATTAAGTAGACCTATTACCCAATTGATAATTCGTATGAACACTTAGTAAAATAGGCTATATAGTGTGTACTCATAAAGGTCTAGAGACTCTGAGGCAAAAAAGCAGTGGAGATGCCTAATTATTTTCCAAATAAATTGAACAATTTCTTTCACTTGAATGTTTCAATGCTAGCAATAAAATTCTTTTAACGTATATATCGAGATATAGCTATTAATAATACTTGTATTTTATTGTATCTAAATAACTTACTACATTAAATGTTTACTCGTCGGAATTGGGATTTTTTAAGGAATCTCTATTGTAGGGAGCTCCTTTCTAGTGGAGGCCCCGAGGCCGGAGCCCATATATATGCCCTTTCCTAAAACCGAACCTGTTTATATTTGTAGAGTACTTATTTGTATGAAACATTTTTTATATATTGCTGTTTTTAATTATAAAAATAGCACAATCTACGTTGTCCTTGGATTTTCTTAGCTGTTGTAAAAAGCATAGGTACAGCGGCATTATCACTAAACACATAACCTAATTTAAGTACAAAATACTTTAAGGTCGTAATTTTTTACAATGTAATACTCCGAATATTCGTGTTGCAATCTAGACTATTTATTAAGATCAAATTCTTCGCCCAAATATATGCGTGATGTTGCAATATGTAAAAATCTTATATAAAAAGTGATTTAAAAGAAAGTACTTCTACATTTTTCTGAAAAATGATAATAAAAGACCTGTACATAAATTAATTAACGTTGGTTATTGTTGCTTAACAAAAACTAAAAAGGAAAAAATCCTATGTATGATAAAGGACAGGCCAGGATGACATTACAATACGGATTAAATTATCATAATAGACCAGAGACTAGGTATTATTTATTATCATACTTACAATGTCCTACTAAAATCGAAATGCACTTATTATTATATAATCGTAAAACAATAATTAGTTTGTCTTTGTTCTCTTTGCACAACACTTTTTGATAACACTTAATAAAACATATTTCTCACTAATAACTTTGTTTCATAAATAGTTCTGCAGGCGCACCCAACGCATACCCAACGTATGCTTAAAATAAAGGGCAGTATTACTCGATAAGATAATGAAAGCAGGTCTAGATAAATTCGTGATAGCCATACTGTGCGTTCTTATCAAGGTATATCTGTTTTTTGCTGGCGATTACGGTGATAACATTGATTATGGTGAAACCTGTTACTTCGTTTCAATATATACCTATTATACGAATTTCACGCTGGATTTATTATTTGGTATCTGATATCGTTAATTAAATAAAATGTTACAAATACTTTTGATCGAATTTGAATTCAGTTTGACCGAATTTTGGCAACGGCGATTTAAAGAATAGTTAAATGCGTAAGATATACTAAATTGCACAATTGAGCGCGCAAACACAGATGCTTGCTCTATACTTCACCCACACTTATAATCCGAGATGAGGCGAGAGCAAGGCGTAATCAGTGTCCGATTGAGATCCGGCACAGGTACTAAAGGCTTTACGTGCTTCCCGAAGTACGGAAGTATGATACTGCTACTGACTATTAAGATTTATTTGACAGATTAACTCAATTATTATTTTTTCATTATAATTATTTAATTATTTTCTTTATTATTTATTAAACCCATTAATTATTATTTAAGATTGAAACCCGGGACCAAAGATCTGCATGTATATAAGCTAGACACTAGTTGAACAGGGCAACTTTGATACTGATACACTTGTAAATAATTATATAAATAACAAGATCTTAATCCAAGATTAGTTTCTTGTTAAAATGATGACATTTAAATTATTATAAATAAAATAAAAAAAACCATTTGTTTAAAATTATAATTACAACTTTTATTCTAACCAAAATTTCGTAACTCGTCTAATATCTGTTAATATTAGTTTACTCAACATAAATTAAATAATGTTTTTATAAGAGTAATAATTATTATGTAGATAAATATATTAGAAATTAAAAAATATATATACAAGTATACAAAAATAATCGACGAGGATGGGATTCGAACCCACGCGTGCAGAGCACATTGGATTAGCAGTCCAACGCCTTAACCACTCGGCCACCTCGTCGCTTGAGAGCAGACGCAAATTTTATAATTACATATAAATACGACATATCAAATGTTCACTGTTATTTCAAAACTTGAATCATTTTAAATTGATTTAAGACTTCTTCCCATGTTGTAAAATCATAACATCTTGTAAAATCATTTTTAAGACTACACCCGTACACCGTAACTGTATCTATTATTAGAATAATATATTATACAATATTTATACCATAATTAATTCTACAAATTCTATATTTATTTTTAAGTAACTATTTTTTATTAATATAATTATATTAAGCAATAATTTGTCACAAAATACCTGGGTAAACCACCTACGTAAATATAGATACCAGTATTGTAGTTTAATGTATAGAAAACACACAGCGCCATCTATCGAAAATTTTTAAGACTACGTAGTTTTGTAATAACAAACTTTCCACTCACCATGAAACTTAAAACTGTACTTTAACTTTTCAGTTATTATCATTGATATTTATCGTAAAATATTTTATAAACAAAAATTTGTACAAAATCTTATTTTATTTGTACCATAAGATTGTTAATACAGCGACATCTCTAAATCTACTACTGGAGCAGCGACATCTATGTTATTATTAAGAAAGCGCTTACTTCAATACTTAGTTCCTAAGCTTCTCGCCAGTTGTCGAATTAAAGGTTTTGTTTTCTTTTTGCTGATCTATCTGTTTCACTCCATTTACTCCCTGTGGTAAAATTTGCATTCTTTTTCGCATAGTTGCTTATCAGTTACCAACTGTCACTAAATATAAATCTGAGGCATAATATAACAATCGTAGTGGTACTACTAGAATTATCTGATTACGCCTATAACCTGCCTAAGGGAGAAGATAATAAAGTAATTAATTTATTGTAATATTTAATTGAAATAAATAATTTCAATTGTATGGGAGAAAAAATTGACGATTGTAGAGAGAAAGCTAATGACAAACTTCTTTTCTTGGTCGCAACAGAACACCATTCAGAATTAAGACTAAGACATTGCAGCGGAACACAAACAAATAGAAAAACGAACAAAAGAACTGGCTTACTTGGAAAAAAATGCGCGTTAATTAAAACATCAAGAAGTCTATTAAAGTTATAAAGCTGCATAGCTTAATTGCAATCCGTTTGATTATTTTAATTAAACTGCTATCACGAGCAGGCTGACTCGACGGAGTCTAGACGAGGCTTCTCATTGAGATTGCTTTGCTACACATTACATTGATTTGTGCGACCGACCATCTCGAGCTCTGCGGCGAGAACGTGGGTATGTGGAAACAAAGGATTTATAACCGCGTTTATTTTCTTTGTAAAATTTCAACCCACAAACGACTATATACGCTTGCGATGAAACAATGTAAGAGGTTACACTGTGTTTTACTTACCTTTAAAAAGAAAGCTTTTGAATTATTAAGGCCCTTTAACCATGGTGCAATATAATCATACTATCATTATAAAAAGGTAAGTTTTATTTGTTTGTTTTTTTCTGATTTCACGCTAAAACTACTAATCTTATTGATATGGAACGTTCATATTATTTCAGTTTATGGTCTCAGAAAATAAAGCAAGTTAATATTTTGCATATTTTTGAGAAAATTGTCGATGTATGCGCTTTCGAAGTGAATGCTGCCAAAAGTATGGATAGTTTACAAATACACAATAATGCGGTATGAGAAATTTGGTTTTTAGAAATCTACAGAAAAGTAAGCGACATATATACGGCACTATATTATATACTTATCCGTTATAGATACGAAGTCGGATAAGTTAGTTAGTTCTCCTTAAATAAATGCCGTTCAGAAGGCATTAGTAACTAATTGTTTTAAAGAAAAGTAGAATCATATCTGTGTTACAGTGAAGCTATAAAAGTGCACAGACTTAGCTTGCAAACAGTATTGGCGGGTAAAACACCGCCGGAAGGTCTTCGCACTCGGTAAATTTTACAGGATTAAGACAACATCTCACATTACATTCGATTTACGGTTTCTTGGAATGACTGAATGACATTCGCCTCTTTTGAGGCATCTTGCTCTTTTGACAAATTAGGTATTAATTTTAAATATAGTTTTATTTTAAAATAATTGTTATTAAAAGGGGTTTGAAAAATTATTAAATGCAAAAGTCGAAAAAAAAACAGAATATTTTAAAAATTGACGAAAATATTTAATCTGAAACAGCTATCAAAACCAAGAATATAAAAACGAACATATAATTACTGCGAACTTAATGCAAATTTAATTAAGCGAACAATAACACATAAGTTAAGAAATAAAAATCAATTACATTTAATAATATCGCGAACTAAGTATGCCAAAAAAACGTAATTATTTGAAGCGCAGCTATATAATCAACTACCCGATTAAATAAAAAAATGTACTGAAATAAATATGTATAAAAGTAAGCTTAGGAAGTATATACATACTAACATTATAAAACGAATGTTAAAAAATAACACAATAATTAACATCAGTTTTTTAACGTTTTAAGAAGCAAATTGTTATATTTTATTTAAAATTGTATTCTCATTATAAGTAAACTATGTAAGTTTTTACGATAAAATAAATTCTGTATCTACAAAGCCCACGTAGGGTTTCATCGTATTTCGTATTTTATAAAAGTGAATTTCCATTTTATTTAACACTTACAACGCAGTTTTCTTAACTTCAGGAAAAATCCTTACAAAGGAGCAACTACATCTTATAATATCCTGCGGAATATCGATGAGGAAGTCTGCCTAAGAGATTATCCTCTCACGAGATTGAGTCCCCACTTCCGAGCTTCCAGACGTGAAATATAATCGTCTACAGCTTGTAGATTACCAGACCGACTAAAAATCTCCCATTTTTAAAGTCTACGTTCAAGATAATGTATTGCATTAACAAATCCGTATTGAAATATTGTACCTACAAATCTGGAAACTTAGTAATGAATTATTGGGACTATATGACGTTCTTTGTCTTTTTTATTCAACTATCGATTGTCGTGTCTTTTGTCACAGAGTTATCAAAGTACTAATCAAAGATATTAGCATGGTACCATAGACAATTTAGTACCTACTTTTTAATGATTTGATATAATTGTAACAAGTAATTAAATTAATAAATATATTATTATTTTCGCGTTGACACTATACTAACTAACTAAAGCCGAGATGGCCTAGTGGTTAGAACGCGTGAATCTTAACCGATGATCGTGGGTTCAAACCCGGGTAAGCACCACTGAATTTTCATGTGCTTAATTTGTGATTAAAATTCATCTCGTGCTTGACGGTGAAGGAAAACATCGTGAGGAAACCTGCATGTGTCTAATTTCATTGAAATTATGTCACATGTGTATTCTACCAACCCGCATTGGAGCAGCGTGGTGGAATAAGCTCTAAAACCTTCTCCTCAAAAAGGGAGAGGAGGCCTTAGCCCAGCAGTGGGACATTAACAGGCTGTTACTGTTACTGTTACTGTTACTATACTAACTCCACGAATATTCCACACGTTGAGAGGTCTGACAAATGCGTTTGTCTTGTTTTTGGGAGTAAAATGTCTCATTTTATTTCTGTAGGAAGGTTTTACGTTGTAACATATCCCATACGCTACGTGGGTATCGAATATATACAGTGTACTAAGTATAAACTATGTCGATTTCCAAAAGGTTATATACACTTATTAATTCGCATGTTGTTATAACATTTTCATTTAATATTAATTTACAATTTATAAGTCAATAATTCGTGTATGCTTTAAAAGTATTTAGTAAGTATATATTTCATATGTCTTAACGTTTCCACTCTTATTTTAAATATTTAAAGTTCTGCAGGCGACCAGAGAAAAGCTATTGAGCCTTCAATAAATTCACATTGGCATTAGTGGTTCAATATGGATGCAGGAAAATCGTCTGCCGGACGGAAATGTGCGGCCAACCGCGGTATGGTAAGTGAAAACGGATTACTGCGACAACTACCTACACATTACATACTATTTTGAGCTATTATGGCGTGTTATTGCTATATATACACGACAACACATTTAAAAGGCATTCTTGAATAAAGTTTATTTTTATTTGAAATGTAATGTTTTGTTTACAAATAAAATACGTACTTAGAAAATTCGGCAAAAACTACTGGCCTTTACAGCGTCATCGGGCGTGGGGTTAAGGGGTGCGTTTGATTTCAGCCAAGCGTGATTCAAAAATGGAATGATTGATTCAATTGCCCATTTATAATAATAGGAAAATAATAAAAATGTAAGTGAGTAAACCTTTAATTGGTTTGTTACACTTTCACGTCTTAACTACTCAACCGAACGTCATGAAATTTTGCATACAATGCTAAAGTTACAGAAAAGGACATAGAATACCTAAAACCTTCTTCCTCACATGCGGGAAACAACTAAATAAAT
Organism: Nymphalis io; assembly: GCF_905147045.1. Lineage (NCBI taxonomy): Eukaryota > Metazoa > Arthropoda > Insecta > Lepidoptera > Nymphalidae > Nymphalis > Nymphalis io. The sequence continues at coordinate 2,015,344 of NC_065888.1, forward strand.
AAATAATGAATTCCTCCTATACTTGTGAGCATTATCAACTGAATCTAGTCTAGTATGTATCACAGTTCAGTGACTCGGCGCTGAGATTGAAAGCAGTGACATGAAATATTATATTTTGACGTGAACTTAATAAAAATGTGAATCAACTGGTGCATTATGTCCGCCCGCTTCAATAATTCAATAAAATATAACAATTTTACTTGGTGTAGGGCTTTGTACAAGCCTGTCAGGTATTGCTACAGTATGGCTACAGGCACAGGGGACATAACATCTAAGTTCCCAAGATTGGTGACGTATTGGTGATATAGAGAATGGTTAATATTACCCCAAATGTCTATGGGCTGCTAATGGTAACCACCATCAGGCCGGTCTGCCCGTCATATCTTTATTATTATAAAGAAAATATAAAACATAATTTTGATAAATAGTAAATAAATAAAATAACTTTATCCAATTAACTTTATCTAACCAAAACAATCGGCGTAATGATAAACTTTTTATAGATCAATCCAGACGATCGTTAATTAGTAACAAACGTCCAAATAAACAAACTTGCACTTATGAATGAGTAAATTAGGCAGGAATTTTGTTAAATAAAAAAAATAGTATTTTTACGAATAGTGTTATCACTTCCAAATACAAATATCTGACTCTGCGTTGAATTACGTATATATTTGGTCCTAAAATCCGGATAATTTTAAAACGCTATTTTAGTATCTAGGAATAGGAATATAAAACTAACCTTTATAAAAATGGTATTGGCTCCCTCATATGTAAGTTAGCGTTCGATTTTACAGTCAGTGTAATGTACAGACAAAAAGCCTAACAAACCGAAAGCAGACACGACTCTAAAAAGGCGAACATTTCCGACAAAAGCCGATTACCTTGCAACTCTAACTAGATTTCGGATAAAAAAGCCATTGATACTGTATATGTCATATACATACATACATACATAAATGTATGCATAAAATATTTTCATCAAGTATGGACTTTTGACATTCAGGACTTATGCAAGTAAGTCAGTTTGCTTCTTTTTTCCCTTTTTTAACTATTGTCCGTATATTAAGAACTAGTTTTCACCTAGTTTCCATCTGCGCTTGCCAGCTGTTAGATATGATAAAAGTAGCTTATGTCCCCCTTGGAGCTCAAGCTGGCTTTATACCAAAATTTATCAAAATCAGTTTCGTGGTTTAATTTAGTTTAAGCGTAATAGACAAACAGAGTTATAAGATATATTCGCATTTATAAGATGTATATCTTGAATACTGGAACAGAGCTATCGCGATGGGGGTGATACCTCGGGCAAGGACTGTAAGCCAGCATCAAGCGGTCGATGTTCGCGCTCATACCAGGCTCCTAGCTACCATAAGCCATATGACAACAAGTACTGACATACATTACTGACATTTTTCAATGCCTATCAGGTCTAACGACGCGGTAGTTTCGAAATACAATTCTATTAATTAAATAAAGTTCAATAATTACAATATTTAATTTGCCTTACAGTAATGGTAATAGCATTATACCCCTTGTGTTATTTAATCACCCATTTTTATAATAATTACGAAGATTTTTACACACACAGACACAGACAGACTATTAAAAACAAATAAAACTATATTAAATCTCTGGGTAGCTCAAAAGTTGGATTGATAATTGTCTTCTAAAAACGAAAAAGTTAAAAGTTCCGTAAAAGGGTAAAAGGGTTTCAAATTGAACTAATAGTAATAAAGTAAATACTAAAAAAATTAAAAAAACCACCATGATAGTTAAGAGTACGTTCAGTCTATGTATTATGGAAAATATACGTATGTACAATACGATTTAGTTCATCAGACTAATTATTTCAGTTGAACAGGACGAGTGTATATCGATATTGTGCAGTCAGGGTATCGATTGCACTTCAATCCCCGGCGGTCGGTCATTCTTTCAGCCGTGTACTGCAGCGGTGACGATGAAATCAACAACGCGGGTTTTCCGGATATGTTTACCGAATACACAACGCAAATTAATTGGAGTGTAGATCGCATTCGATTACGGTTAGCAGATGGGTAACTGAGAATTTATTCCTTTAACTAAGCCGACTCACCCTAATGTTTGGCAAAAACGTATCAGAAACTATTTAACTGGCAAACATAATCACATCGTTTTATAAAAAAAGAAAAACATCTAACCAAACCAATATAATAAAGTTAAATCAAATGCTTGTCTGCTAAATAATTTGTCAAATTAATTATTTATAGAACAAGTACTGTGTTTAAATTCGATAATATGATTTATAATTTTGCCAAATGGAAATAAATTTGTTCGTCCTTCGTTTTTATTAAATTGCATGACCCCGGTTTCACGACTCGTTCGGAAATTACACCCTTTACCATGTTTTCCTGCTCTGTTCCTGTTGCTTGAAGTTTACTCGAGATCAAGTTAAGAAATCCCTTTGCAAAGTCTGTCTAAGTTGAAGTGGTTGTGAGTTAAAGGCTAAGTTGTATTTTCAGTTCTTTTGCCTGTGACTCTACGATCTATCGATTTAAATGCAGGAAGCTGAAATACACGGAACAGAGTCACTTATTTGCAATTTTCCTTCGTTGATATGCTCTTAGGAAAGTTTGAATTGAAAAGCATATTACAGCATGAAACTTTTACCGTCTGCCGTTTGTAAAATTGCTATGAATACGAGTCTGTCGCACGAATAACAAATGAGTTTATAGCGTACGTTCACTGTGAGGGTTTCGTAGCAAACAAAGAACCCTTAAAGTTTATTCTTCTGACTTCGCGTTAAAGCTATTCTTAAAAACCGTTCACTGTACATAAACATTAGTTCCCATCCGCGTGTGAGGGGAGTGGGCATAAGTTAGGAGGGCAAAATTTCGTGATAATCGGCTTAGTAGTTAAAACGTGAAAGCGTAACAAACAAACTAACTTTCACATTTATAATATTATTATTAATTTGCAATAGAAATAGAGTAACATTAATGTGAACAAAAATATAATCTGCACAGCTACAAACTTCTTTCATTTAACCCCCGGAATGTGAAAATGTAGTGGCATTGCTTATAATTCAGAATTTCATACCCTAGCGTTGCTGTTCGGGGGGAATTCATTTAATCCGCAGAATTTGAATGTAGCCCTTATCACCAATCCATTAAGGTCTATGAACTTTTAAAAGAAAGGTCCTATTTCTTATGAGAGCATAATCTTGAGAAATAATTACCACTTTTTAAGAGGTTCGTCTATACTCTATGACTTGTTTTTATATGAACGAGCTGATTTTTTTCCTTCACATTAATATCAACAACAAGGAGATCTGAATAAATCTACAATCATTACTTTCAATTTTGATTAAAAAAACACTATCCTGAAACTTTTACAAAATATGAGAAAGTTAATGTAATAAAAAATGATAATAAATATATTTATAAATAGAATGACCACAAAATAATATATATCATGTTAAATTTACTTGACCCTGAAAATACCTTCACATACATCGCAGCTTCAGCAAAAAACACGATAAAACTGGCCAAAAATAATTTGCTGCAGCGAAAATTAAAATGAGAGATTGTCGAGAATAGCGTAGCGGTTGTATTTAGCGGAAAATGAAATGCTGAAAGATAGTTAGGCGGAAGAGGCGAGGGGGAGGCTTGGCGCAGTACGGTCTGCTAGACGGCTCTATCTACACTACTCGTTATAGCGGCAATGCATTACAGCTGTTATGTTCAATATAATAAGACCTATAAATGCTTACCATAAAAATATTATTTACATTCGATAACAAAAGTAATTTTGATATATTTTTACCAGAAACTGAACCAGAAAACTGAACAGCATTTATTTAAGCAAAATATGAAATAGTATATAATTTTTTGGTTTGATGACTATTTAAATTGTTTAATTTATACAAAAAAATACTGACATTACTGTTGTGTTTACAAAATTTAATGAAATAAAACGTATTATACATACTATTATACTAGTTCGTTAACTTGAAATACTTAATTCTGGTTATGAGGCTATTCTTAATAAAAATGTAGGTATTCACTTTTGTTTTTGACTATACCGTCTCAGTCAAGAATTGCAAGGTAAGGTAAGGTCTGAGTACATGATAAATTAAACTGTACAGCTCAAATATTAATGTTTAAAGAAAAATAAATATTTTTTTGCTGTCTGTATTTAATTAAAACGCATCACCAGGTTTAATTTCTTTGTATATATTAGTATGTGACTTACACAATCTGTATCAAGAAATGTAGCAAATCGAATTTTAATAATTATTATTGTTTAGATTTGAAACTTTATAAATGTATGTATTCAATTGAGAATACAATAATTGCGTATTAGATGATCTAACGATGAAGCCAGGAGAACTTCGTGCTTATTTTGTTTTATGACAAATCCTATATTTCAAAACATAGGATTGACACAGAAATAAGCAGGTATTTAATTTTTTTATAAAGAACTTAAATAAATAAACTTTAACATAAAACAATATAGCTGCTTACGGCCCGGTTGGAATGGTTAGTAGATTTGCGATTACCACCCAGGACAGACATTTGTGTGTATGAACATGTCTGTTTGTCCTGAATCTGGATATAATTATCTTAATAAGTATGTATATGTTATCAGACATTGCTAGCTGCGTGCAAATCCACTAATTTAACATATAAGTTAGATCAAATAAAATCTGTATACAAGATTTTTTTTTATTTTACATATAAATATATATATATATAATTCTTCACTACATAAGTACTTAATTATTTCATATATGATTTAAGTAAACGTTTAAAGTAATAAAGATGAAAGATAGCACATGATTCAGATTTTTTATCTTAAGCTTTTGCATTTTTTTATATTCACAAATATATGTCGTGTTATGTACTTTTCATTTTTATTGTTAAGTAAATATAAATTGTTTCATAATAGACAAATAAAGTAAGAAAAAAAAATTACTTCAAATTCATCAAATACTTCTTTTAAAAAGTATTTATACCTTTGATGTAAATATTACTTATATTCACATCAAAGGTAACATACATATTACGTCATCGCTTTGTACCACATACTCAACAATTACTCCACCGCCACAGTAGTATGGTATTACTGTATGGTGAGTGAGCCAGCGTAATGACAGACACAAGGGACATGGCATTTTAGACCCATGGTAAGCAAAATATTGAAGGCTCACAAAGTGTTTGATGTTTATCGGATTGTATATTTGCAAAAAAACTTCTTAATAAACCAAAATAAATGGATTTTATGAAAGTGTGTGTTATGGGCTCAAATAGAAAATAATATAAGCGACATTTGCGTGTCTCACGCACAACTGAGCAAGTACTTGTATACTAATTTATTTTATTTTATAAATTACTCGTGCCTTAATAATGTTAAGAAATATACATCGCACCGATTTTAAATCCTTCGTAAAACAAATACTCCTTTAAGATTGTTAATATAAAGCGTTATTTTTTCAATACAAAAAAAGAGTTCGTATCTACTCGGATAAAGGGTCCGGTGCGGCGTTGCATTGTTTGGTACAGATGTCGCTAAAAGATGGCATTATGGCTTGTTTTTTTCACTGCTTTTAAATAAATAAAATTGAAGTATCTGTCTGTGATTTCAAAATAAAGCAGATATTGCTTGTCTATTAATATATATAGTTAGTACATGGTAAGAGATACATTATGACAATTAAAAAAGTATAATATAATCCAGTTTAATAATTGTTGTATTTTTAAAGCACCATATTGATCTACGTGTATGTTGCATCGGCTGAACATCGGTCCAACCAATTTTATTTTTGACTCGTTTGTATTCAAATAAAAAAATATATAAAATGTACCTTTTCTGATCATCAAAATTTCCTTTTACTTTACGATTTAGATGAGTAAGAAAAAAAAGATGTGTAGCGTGCGATAAGATTTATTTTATTAGGTCGCTGATTATATTTTAATATTTATTTATCTTAACCGATAATCCACGATTATCAAACCCGGGCAAGCACTACTGAATTTTCATGTGCTTAATTTGTGATTATAATTCATCTCATGCTTTACCAACCCGCACTGGAGCAGCGTGGTAGAATAAGCTCCAAACCTCCTCCTCAAAAAGGGAGAGGAGGCCTTCATCCCAGCAGTGGGACATTCACAGGCTGTTACGGAAGTTAGTGTGAATTCGAGATGTGTAACTATATATATACTTAGATAATTTTGAATATGAGTACTTTTATTCTGTGTCTCTATAACCACTAGTCCCATAAATAACCATAGTTTGATTGAAATATATCAGTGGTATGTTAAAAGAGGCAATTCATTATAAATCGCTAATGGAAAACGGACATTAGGAACCATCTATTTTTGTCGGTTTATACTTCATGGCTACCGCTTTAATACATCGGTATCATCGTCCGCAGGGAATATATTTTCTAAATGACTACGTCTTAACACGCGGCAGACACTGCATTAAAATTTCAAAGTCGGCAAGCAGCACTTGACCCCGGATCAAAATAGCCTCAAGTCTTACATAGTGACGGCTTACAGTGCAAAATATTAAAATTTATTTAGTTTTGTTGATATATGAAATAGTACGCGTGCGATGCGTTTTTATTTGAATACTATTCAGTACTTAGTAATTAAATAATTTCACTAAAGAGATCATAACATGAATGTTTTAAAGGTAAAAACTATCGTGCTTTTCGAGAATCTGAGGGAACGAAGTTACCGATCCACGGTTGGGTTCGACTGGTAACATAAATACGGAAAAATAATTATAATAATACTATATAAGATAAGAATACCTTAGATGTAATAATATATGTATATAATATAATATAAATCCGGAATTCTAGGAGTGATAAGAAAAAATACAAACACAAAAGTACAGACACAAATATCATCGGTGATATCAATAAAATAACTTTTCTTAAACATTCTCGGCCTTACTTATAAACTAGTTTGTGATTATTAAACAATGCTTTGCCCTCTTCTTTCGAATTTCAAATCAATAATGACGTAAAGAAAGAAAGCAGTGTATTACTAAACATCCACTTAGCAAAGTTTATAAGGCCGTTAAAAATTGCGCCTTATGTATGCATATATCATAAATATATTAACCATATATCATGTTATCTGTATTTTATAGCTTTCTATCGTTAAATAACTTTAAATATATCTATTTGAATTTGCAAACAATTTATTTGTGATATCGAAGAATATTAAATGCAAGTAAATCATAAAATTGAGATGAGAGTAACGCTCCAGACTAGAAAGGTCAGATGCAAAGGTAAGCGACCTGGCGATAGCCCGGCGCGAGCTCGTGACACTGTCTGATGCGAACTAGGGTAACCCTTTGTTCACTCGCGTCGTTTGCACTTTATTTGTGAATTATGAACATTATATGTTAAATTATCTCTTGGATTTCATACCTCTAACATATTATATAATATATTTTACTGAATAATTTACTTTTATTTATATATTATTTATTTATATTTATAACATAATATTATATGATTACTATGATATTACTTTTTCTATACTTAAATAAAGAAATAATGTTGGATATTAACCAAAGTTAATCAGTTTATTTTTTGTAATATTTTTACAAATCTCAAGAAAGGTTAGACAGCTGTGCAGGATATATAATAGAGCACAACTATGTGCAAATGCAAACACAGCTGCAATCTCTATTCCCGACACGACCGGAAAGATTTCAGACGCAAGACTAACGGCTTTACGTGCTTTCCGAAGCACCGGAGGTTACACACTTCCAGACTTCGGCGGGCTGTTACTGATTCTTTGAGATAAATACTCAATAAAGTATTATTTGCCAAACCTGGGATTCGAATCCAGGACCCAGGAAATGCGGCCTTATATCTAGCAATTAGACCAACGAGGCAGCAACGAGGCCGTCGAGGCAGACAGTGCAATTACCTTTTTGATAATTGCGTTACATATGTTTATGTTAATGTGCAATAATAGTGTATGTAAAAAGCCACTTTAAAATTGCAAACATTATAAATCTTAAATTATTTGGTTCTTGTTGTCAAAGTTTTTGTTAGTTAAATTTTGCTATGATACTTAGTCAATTAATTTTGTGGTTGATTGCTATGTTGCTTAAATGTGTAAATAAAGCATTTTTTGTTTACCTATTGATTAATTTTTATTTTATTTTTAAGCGATCAATATTAGTGATAGTCTTTGCATGCAAAATCATGAAATAATAACCATGATATTCGTCATCGAAATACTAATGACAGATGTCATATAATGTAATTATGCTGTGGTGGTGGTGACCATTTACCATCAGGTGACCCATTTGCTTGTCCACCTTCCGTTATTATAAAAAATATATATATTAGGATATGCACTACATGAAAACTTTAATAATAAAATTCAAGTACTTGGTAGACTTTTATATAAATGCTATTTATTTATTTTATTAACATAATTAAGTTACATTATTATAATAAAAAATGGAATCTTTATAAGGCTTCGATTGACCGTGAGATGATCCTTTGCTTTTTTCATCACAAGTCTTACAATTGAACTCACGAACTTTTGAAATGTATTATATCCCTGAATAACCGAATTCTCTTCAGCGTATATCATATCCAAAAGTTTTGTAATAAAATTAAATTTTAAGGTAAGATGATAATTAATTTGGAAAAAATAGATGATGAATTTTATTACTTTTTTTCCCCACCGATAATTTTGATTAATAGTTCCAATTTGAAGAAGTTAAAATATATTAAATGTGCTCAGGAGTGCTCAGAGAACGATTATGTTTATTTAAAAGGATTTTTGTAAATATGTTTATGTAGATCTGAAAATGTATGTTCAGTTGTCTCGTTGTTCAATAGATGGACTTGTATAAGTTTGCCAATTTACTTCATTTCATGTCCAGGGTTCAAACCCCGTGTCGGGCCAATATAACTATTTTCGGTTTTTAAGTCAAGAAATTCTCAGTAGCACTGTATCTGGACTTAGGAGATTGGCAGTGGGCCTTGGAAGATAGTAAAGGTGTAGTACCTTACCAGTGCCTTATCAATCTACGACTAGCCGTTTTATCAAATTATAAGAATGAGGCAATGGAGAGTTCACCTGGGTTTGTGCATATACTGGTGCACTATAGTATATCCCGTGCAACTTATTATTGGCTGCTGTGGACGACATTCACTTAAAAGGATTTTGATTAGAAACAATTATGCTACTAATTTTTAACTCACGAAGATAACGTAAAATAAGTTAATGCGTTATTTCTAATAATACGTCAATTTGTCTCCAGGACACCTGCGTTTTTTGATGAATATCTTATGATTTCGACTTTGAACCAACTACATCCGTCGCATTTAAAACCTGCAATAAACACCTGATTTTTTCTTCCTTGAATCCGATTATATAATTTTATTCGTTGTGTAACTACAAATACACAGTATAAAGTATAAGATATATATGACTTATACCTCTTATTTTTGAAACGTAAAGTAAAACTAGTATCCGTCCGCACCTCTATTCCAAATTTTAACCTACTCCACCAAGTCTTTTATATATTAGTAGAATACAATATTACCATTATTATTATGAAGATATCAAGTCACGTCAAATAAATCTATGTTGTTAACAGTTCCCCTTAAATAAAAAGAACACGGAAATTCCCCAGTACCAACAAATTTGGAGTCGAAAATGCAAAAAACATTTTCCACCTTATCATAGCGACACGCTCTAGAAAAAAGGAAGGTCGGTTTATGCTTCTGTCAGTTCATGAAAAATTCAAGTTATCCAACGAAACCCAAACACACCTTTGCATGTATAATGCATGATTTATTACATTTCGAACTAAGAGTAACAGTTCTAACACGATTTATGAAGTTAAAGAGTCGCCACCCCATTATGTTTTATTCATTGCATTCGTTAAAATTCCCGCAAATCTCTTGTTTAACTTATAACTCTTCTATTAATCTTACACCCCTGAATTTATGTATGTATTCCTTAAAATTTAAATAAACCGATAACATTTATTCAGTCTAAAATTACTCAAATGACTATATTATTTTAATTGATCGCGAGTTGTATAAAATTAAAAAAGCTAATATCTATCGTCTGAGAATAACTTTTTTTTACTTTTTAATATCTTCGGTGTAATAATGATTGATTTATAAGAGATGACCATAATATAGTAACGACCTGTAAAAGTTCCACTACTGGACTAAGGCCTTGTCTCTTTTAGAGGAGAAAGCTTCGAATTGGTAAATTCTGGGTTGGATAAGAGGTGGCCATATTTAATCCTTTACCCTATCCTATTAATACTTTTTGCAAAGTAGGCATTCTAAGGTTTACTAGAAGATCAAACAGACTGTCTTGGGAAAAGAACGAATTTTTTTATCTACAAAATTATTTTTCTAACTAGACGGGATGTATGGCAATAGACTGTATGAATTGTATTTAATTTAATGTTAAATTCGATTAATATTCAGCGTCACCTAAAGTAAAGTAAGCTCCAAGCCTTCACCTTAAGAGAAGATACTGGGACAATTAGAGACTGTAACTTTTTCATAAAGCTGGTGAACGTGACGCATTCATAGTAACCGCGCAGACACCGCCAGACACCACGAACACGTGTTGAAAAGCACCGCCCGAGACAAAACATTCCCGCCTAGAACGTCAGCTGGTACCGGTTCGTGTCTCGTCTCGTCTGTTACGCTACGAGACGGACACGTTACAAGCTTGTAGATATTAATCGACCTTTAACCTCACAGTCACTTACAATTATTTTCTGTCAGTTACTACAGGTCTTGAAATGTTAACAGATTAAAAATATACAAGTTTTTTATTTTATTTTACTTTTTAAATAATATAATGAACAAGGGGGTTAGTTATACATGACATGTACAAACATTTGTCTGGTTCATTCTCTCTACCAACCTAAAAATTTTACGTTTTAAAACGTCCTTAACTACCATAGACCAATGACAATTTAGATGGAGCTAAGATAGTTAATTTTAAATTACTTTTAAGAAAAGAGAGGTATGTAAAAGAGAGGTATACATTAGACTTATATGTCTTATAGTTTAAGCTGTGCATTTATAATCAGATAATCAAGAAGTTGCTTTTTAAACGATCACATACATTTATGGATGACTATATGCGCTTCACTATCTATCATCGCGGGGTGCGGGGAGCGCCTACCAACTTAACTTCACTTGTCGTTTCGACTCGCGTGCGCGACACACATCAGTTCTTCATCTTATAATTATTTATCATTAATACAAGTATTCAATTTCCAAAGTCTTCGGTATTTTTACCACCACAAAAGCAGCTATCGAAGCTAACAATATGTATAATATAATAATAATAAATTTATTATTTATTTATTCTCTCCCACTGACAATAATGTTTACAAAAAAACCATTAATTTATTTTTATATATTATCAATTTTTATTGAACATGTACAGCTGCCACTTTGTTTATAAATCAAATTGATTTAGATAGATGATATTGCAATCTCAGAACCTTTCATAGATAGTGCAAAGTTATTGCCTTCATATCTCTACCGAGCTCCGTAAATTGACGGGAAACGCTGGTGATCCCCGGCGCTGAATGAGGCAATACATATTTCATGAACTTTCACATAAACACATCTTTTTATACGATTATATATCATAAGACGTCAAGTTACATTTTACTTACTTGTCGAGAAAGTGTAATATTTTTTTTTAGAATACCTACTGCACATGGCGAAAGTTGTTGCAATTCGGCCACACATTGCTACTAACATACATCTTTATAATGATTACCATCAACTCCTGTTTTCAAGGACTAACATATATTTTCCAGTTCAGTTAAGCATAAAGCTTGCTTTAGGAATGGGGAGGACAATTCACGGGATCAGAACCTATGACTTTCTCATCGCGAGATGGTTGGTATACCATTGCGGTGTAGAAGCTTTATAAAAGTAATATTAGTTTGTTAAAAAAAACTTTTTTTACTTAACATTTAGTATTAAAATTTTAATCGTTTAATTAGCGATGGTATGTAAATATGATATAAATTATGTAGTTAAGGCTCAAGGATCGCAGGGACGATCGGAAGCGGGATCAAATTGAAATTAAATCTCATTACCTTGGAAGAAGCCGCCAGATGCGGTTTACAAGGTCCGCTATACACTCCACTGAAGATAATTCTCATTTTATATTATATAACACATATACTTATATATATCTAAAACTCATGATTTGAAGAACGCTGTGTCTTCTTCTTACGAATTTCTAATCAATAATGGTTTTAATGGTTAAACCTTTACATAAGTGGTTATATTATTTTTTATAAATCAATAAATAATTAATCTCTAAATGCATATACACAAGATACAATTGAGAAAATCTAAAGTTAAACGTGTCAATATTATTTATACAAAAAAAATCTTAACTATTGTACGGCCAAGTTATCAATCCAACAACTATCATTGTCTAGCTTGATTGCAATTGGAGTGTTTTGAAACAATGAACAAACTGATTCTCTATCACAAAGTCGTAATATCCCGTGTGCAATAGATAAGGGCTATAAATGAAGCTCGATCGATCGCTGAACAAAGCAGTATTTGACCCCGCGTCAGACACGCCACGTGATCGTAACTATATCAGCTCATTTCCTACATCTGATTATCAAAGTAGCTAATCAAATTAAAAAATATATTAATAATACACTTCACCATTTTTTTTATTTTACATGATAATGAAGATGTCATTCAGACCGATCTTGGCCAAGGCGACCGTTGACAAGGACGCAGGACAGATACCTTCGCCGTGGATTAGTTGGTTAAAGCGCCTGTCTAGTAAACAGGAGATCGGAGTTTCGAATCCTCCCTGGCCCTAGGTGGAAAATAAATTTCAGCCGTCAGAGCGTCACGGTAGTATGCGCAAGTGATCCTGTGGCGCTCTTCCTTAAGACGGAAGGGTACCGCTGGAAAAAAAAGACTGAGGACATATTACTTTGTTCGGAAACATTGATACTCTCTCTATGTCCCAATTCGATAGGACGGCAAATCCGATACGACCGGAAAGAGTACAGGTGCCGGACCAAAGGCTTTACGTGCTACGGTGCTTTACGGCGCTCGAACTCGTGATCTATGATTTCGGGTTCAAACCCAGGCAAGTGTCATTGTCATTTGTTGTTATTTTCATATGTATTAGGAACTTTGTGCTTATAATTCATCTCGTGCTCGGCGGTGAAGGAAAACATGGTGAGCAAACCTGCCTGTGTGTAATTATTTTGAAATTCTGTTACATGTGTATCAACCAACCCATTGCAGTAACGCATTGAAGTAACGATAGTCCAGCAGTAGCACACAGGCAGTCATTTTGCTTTACTTTTTACAACATTATATTTAATGTAAGTCTATGTTTATTTTTCTTGTACCTAGCCATGGTAATACCCCAGCTGACCCATGGAAATAAAAATATGGTAAGATAAAAAACATTCATGTTTGGTGGCGGTGGCAAAAACTGACGAGTTGGTACCACCCACCCAAACGGGCCCGAACAAAGTACATGAAAACTCAGTAGTGCAAAACGGTTTTCAATGCACGCCCTTCGATAATAATCTACGAGTTAAATCCACTAGGTCATGTTGTGTTTATAAATATATTTAATCTTAAAATTTAATAATAGTATTAGCACATTCGAGTAATTGGTTGATTTAAAAAATAATACAAGTAACAATAAACTTTGAGTTAAGGGCTATTTGCCCAGCGATCTAAAAGTCGCCCGTTCGATCTTGACCCTTTCTGTCTATTGTCGTCCCCTCTTCTACCATAAGCTGTACGCTAATTGAAAGGGTAAATAGAAATATTAGTTATTTCTTTAATGCCCGTTTTTATAGTATAGGTAGGTGGCCGATCATATGGGCCACCTGATGGTAAGTGGTCACCAACGCCCATAGACATTGGTATTGTAAGAAATGATAACCATCGCTTACATAGCCAATTCGCCACCAACTTATTATACTATATAGAATATTTGATTTGTGGGTGGTACCTACTCAGACGAGCCTACACAGTAAATTGTATTGCTAATATTATTTTTTCAAAAAAAACTTTTATATATTGAATTTAAACATCCAATTAAAATTTTAATAAAAAAGTAAAGTAACAGCTTGCAAACTTCTCACTGCAGGGCTAAGGCCTCCATTAGTTTTTGACATTTGGAGATTACACCAACATGCTGTTCAAATGGAGGAGATGGATGGTGGATGGATGTTTTTCTTAAGCATCGAGCACGAGATGAATTATAAACACAAATTAATCACATGAACATTAGAGTGGTCCTGACCCCGATTTGAACTCGGAAACATTGGTTAAGATTCACGTCTTCTAACCACTGGGCTTCACAGCTCATAAAAAATGTAAATATTTTTAATTATACATATTAAATTACTTAGTAATATTTTACATAAGGAAAATATACATATTTCCATATAGGTATACCGGTGAAAAACATCGATAGCAGGTAGCGACATTATTCGAGTCCGTGAGCCGATATCAAATTAATATTTAACATGAATTGGGCAACCCCCACTACGAGGAATTTATACTTGGATAGCGTGAGAGCTTTCACCTGTTGTAAGAAACACACGACCAGCTAAACAAGGGTATTTTAAGTTTTCAACTTTACAGCGTCTAGGTGCTTATTTTTGTTTAAATTTTTATTAAATGTAATACATACATTCTTATTTTTTTCGAGGGAAACATGTTTCAATTTAGGGCAAAGGTTCCACTTAAGGAAAAGGTTTAGGTCTTATCCCGATGATGTTCCCGATGATTAAATCTGACACTTAAATCTGACACTACATATGTTTAACTATGAAAAAAATCACGTTCTCAATCCACTGTGCGTCAAGGCTGTAACAATTAAGTATAGCAAATTTAATTCAGAAAATAAATCAATTAAAAAATTAATTAATATAATTAAAATAAAATAAACAATTATAAATATAAAATCATAAAGCAGAATGCATACTTAGCTGCGTACAATTACAAAAATATTATACATTTTTACAATTTTACATTTTGGTAGACCCAGTGACAATATTACTAATATTATAAATGTTTGGATTTTACTACAAAAACGGCTGGACGGATTTGGATGTAATTTCGAATAATGATAGTTGATACACTGATATAAACACATAATTACCTGACTCCTGCCCTTAATACTATATATATACATATAAATAACTAATTATGAGTGGGTTCATACGCGGGCGAAGACGCGAACGGAAGCTACTCATTCTATCAACACAAAAGTAGATACTTAACATATATCCCGCACACATTGTAGAATACCTTGGGTATTCCTATAGTATTCGTAGATCCGTAATTCTGCATATTTTTAATATTTAATTATGTTTTTTTTTTAATTAAAGCAACTATGAAGTTTCTGTCCGCGGTCTTCGCGGTTGAATCTTCATGTCGAACAGGTATTAGATTATTTAACTGAATCGATTTTAGCGACAACACAGAAGTGCTTATTAGAGCCTTCTTGAATAAAGTATTATGATATTTGATTTTATATTAAATTTACATCGAAGAAATGAATATAAGAAACAAAGAATGACAACAATGTCAAGTCCAATTTAATTAATGTTTTATTATGACTAGTATCAATCACACCTAGATTTTGAACAGAATATTAAAAAAAAGTTACTAATTTACGGCATATTTAGTCTTAACTTCAGTTGTATGAGCTCCAAGCCTTCTCCTCAAAAGGGAAAGGAGGCCTTATTCCAGCAGTGGAACATTAATAGGCTGTTACTGTATGACAATCTTGACTGTTGAGTATATTAAATGTGTTCAATTGAATTTATGAAAAACGCTATTAAGCAGGGTACATATCTTGTTTTCAGTGTTCATAGATTTTCTAATAGTCCAATGTTATATATTCATATAATAAAATTTGTATTACAACATTTGTTAAACACTCTAAGACTCTTACTGGTGGTAGGGCTTTGTGCAAGCTCGTCTGGGTAGGTACCACCCACTCATCAGATATTCTACCGCAAAACAGCAATACTTGATATTGTTGTGTTCCGATTTGAAGGGTGAGTGAGCCAGTGTAATTACAGGCACAAGGGACATAAAATCTTAGTTCCCAAGGTTGGTGGCGCATTGGCTATAAGCGATGGTTGACATTTCTTACAATACCAATGACTAAGGGCGTTTGGTGACCACTTACCATCAGGTGGCCCATATGCTCGTCCACCTTCCTATTCTATAAAAAAAAAAAGATTAGAGCAGAACATCTAGCACTTGTTGATTCTGTCAACTATAGCAAAGAAGGTTTTAAAATGTTGCCATTACATTAAGCATAACACATACTGCACCGACATTAATAAAATTAGGAAAACGTTAACTGGAATAATGGTGACGATAATACCGAAAACACGACATACATACAAAAACTTACTCAATCATATTTCCGATTGCATAATGGATATGAAAGCTGAACGATTTTTCTCGTAATACCCACAGTCCGTGAAAACCAACAGAACGCAAAATCCGAAACTGAAAAAAACTGTAATCTGTGCACAGAATAAGGATTTACATAAAACACTACGCTTCGCGCAGCAGAATTGAGTTCAATTTTTCATTTTGCTTGTACAAATAGAGACCTCCCATCGTTCTGTACGCAGACCACCTGACTGACGAGTTTTACTCTTTTAAAGTTTTTAGTGAATCGATCCAGACAATTTATATGCGATAGTGAAATTGTTATTCAGATATGTTTTATGTATCAAACGAAAATATGAAAATAATTAACAAAGAGATTATAATTTGAACTGATAGAGAAAAATGCACTGTATATACATTTAATGTCAATTTAACGATAAATTTGAAAAAGCAAAGATAGGTTTTATTCTCAAATTTGAATAATGAATGGAATGACATAACAAAGAATATAATAATTATATCAATATTTATAGGTTTTGTAGTAATTAACTTTAAATATAAATATAATCTTATAACCTTGCAACTCAATTTTTTACGTACTTTTGACACTAACAAAAAATCCTTATGTTTCAACGACCTTAAGATTACATAAAGAACTGAATATTTGTCCCAAGATTTAGTAACATTTTTAACATGCGTTAACTGAGTTATTAAATTGAAAATAAACAGTTATTAAATTGAAGATTGTATATTAGAATACTACATTGAGAAAGCAAATAATTTAGTTTTAAGCAATTTTCATTTCCCTACAGTAATTTCAGAATTTTATCTCACTTTAAACAAAACAAAAACTAGACTATTACATATATTTCTTCTTCCAATCTTGAACTTCTTACGCCACCTGCGATGCGATAAAGGTTTCAGTTACTTGTCAAGTAAATCGAATTTAAAAATTGTGCATCAGTTTAAGCTATGCAAATTTTTCGGACGCTCGAAATTTAAAATGAGCCATTTTATTGGACGCCTAAATTCCTCAATTAATATTTGTCGTAACCTACTCATTTTAACATTTATTTTCAATGCACTTAAAATATCTACTAGTTACCTCTATGAGTATTTATAGATATGCTCTTATACAATTCGACCTGTAGCTGTAGCAAACCAAAAATATGTAAAACCAACCCACTAGTATAAGCGATACGAAGCATAATGGAGTCAGGCAGGTAGTCGCAGACGCGGTTTCAGTTGTGGGCACGGTGGGCAAGCCACAACCCTACTCTAGACCCTGAGGTCGATAGAAAGGTCCATGCGGGCAAAGACATCCGCGGGGGCGTCATTCATTTTTTAAGCTTCTCCTTTCTAGGAATGCAATGTATCGATTATAAGTGATTCCGTAGTTCGACTCGCACTTGTCTGATTTTCGTGTGGTAACCTGCCTGTGTGGTGGTACAACCTGCCTGAGGGCTGGATCCGCGCCTCGGAGTCTGCCTTAAAATCTAAAATAATAATTCTTGCAATGTTATATTTAACACACAGTGCCGACCCCAAATGATAGGCAAATTATAAAAAAGTAAAATAAACTGCGTATTATAAATCTAACAATACGTAAAACGACAATCTTAAACGATACGTTATTGTTTAATTATATCACTCTACAAATCTTATTCATTGAATATATTATTATTATTTTATTAATTCCTGTTTCTGATACTTTTCGGTAAATTGGACTTACGATAATAGAAACATTGCCGTGAGAGTTAGGCGACACAGGCGGCCTGATCAAATTAGACGATAGATCACGTTTCGAATTGAGTTTTCAGTTCAACTTGCTCATGAAATAACCGAGCACTATGAATAAGCCTCTATCTGCATTTGACATCTACTTTCATTCTAGTACCATTCAATTTATTTCTTTGAAATGATCTAAAAGCGTCTCTCGCAAACAAGGGTTATCAATGTCGAAGACTTGAATGTTCATTTATAAATAATAACAGAAGCAATATTATACTATTTTATTTTTTAATCAATTATAAAGTTTTTGTCAAAAATAATAATTGTGTGATAGGTATAATATATTACAAGAAATTGTTTTGTGTGTGTTTTAATAATTTGCAAATGTCATATGGAGCTTGACGTCTTGGAAAAAATTAGGCACATACAGTTATCTTATTTACTAGGCACAGACTCGTTTCGGTCAAAAGGCCAAATAGCGTTAGACCCGACTTCTAATGTCACTTCTAAATGACTTTTTTGCTCACTTCTAAATTATGTTATGGTACAATATGGGATTCAAATTGCTCCATGTCGTGTTCTCATCCTCAACTTTTATCTGAATTCCGATTTGATCATTGATAACTGTTGACTAAAATCATTAATAGTTTGGAATTTGGTTATTTTTATAAAAATTTATGAATATGAAGTAAAGTTAAAAAAAATTAACCTTTTTGTTGCGTTGGCGAAGTTTTTCATTTCTTTGTTCCTATTTTCCCTTCCAATTTTTAACATCGGATAACGCTTAAAATGTCCCCGACTTTTTAATACAAAAGTCGATTTTATTCAATAAAAGTATCCAACGGGTATCCACTTCAGTGTATATCCAAGCGGACACAAAAAACAGATGGACAGATAAATTCCCGCGTTAAAAATTGTAACGTATATATTTTGAATAAATACAAAAAAAAGTAAAATTAATTTCATTGCCATTTAAAGGAAAGTCATGAACTAGTGTTAAATAGTTACTAAAAAATTGTTATTCCCATAGACCATTCCATATCTTTGTAGTTATAAAATACAAGTGCAAGTCTGGTAGACAAGGTTTCTTGCGACCTGTCTATTCCATCCATTCAGAAGTAGACGGGAGCGTTATAATACAATTTTCTTCTGAGATGAGGAAAGTAATATGTGGAGATAACTCGACAATAAACGTATACTCCATTCTTACGTCAGACTGTAGCCACACTTGTATTCAGTATATCTTGCATTTTCTTACGATATAACAGTATATGTTAAAGAATATTACAAATATTAACTTTAAAAGCGGCGCATCCCTTACTTAAGAGTGTTCATGTTGCAATGGCGTTTTGTTTAATAAAATATTTGTTATATTCGCAGACATTTTTAACAAGTTTGAATCTTAAATAAGTTGAATATGTCTAAATATTTACTTGTACGCAAAACAATAGACATAAGAACGTTGCAAAAACACTAAGCAAATGTTTGTCTTATTAGAATCTTTTGATTTATATCTAGAAAACGACACCAGAAAATCGTATTTGCTATTTGTGTTATTTACTGCATTTTTGCCACGATTTGTAAAGAATGCCTACAAATTGCAACGTTAAGTACCGCCATCTAAAATTTCATAAGACTCGCATTATTTATTTTTAAACCCCGCCTTTTTATTTATTTTTATCTCTTTGTATTTGTTACTAAAATAATAATGATGATTTGTATCTTTGTATAGCGTACCCCACTTATATAATACACAGGCTTTGTGTTAGTGTATTAAATGTTTTGTTTTTATATTTTTATTTTTATTTATTTATTATAGAATTATTAAATTTTGCAAATATTACCTAATTACATTTAGCTTTTATTATAATGCATTTTTACTATTTGTAGAATTTAGTATCTATACATTTGAATGAAATTGAGAAACGTAACTTTGTTTTTAATATTTTCCAGGCAAAAAACCTCTTTTTACGAACTAAAAACGCTAAAAACACCGTCCTTCATCAAATAGAGCCCTTGTGTAAAGTTCGCCTGACCTAGCTCTGCAAACTTCCAATTAATTGTGAAAAAAGGTTTTTAGTTTCAACGTTATTCATTTGTTGCGTTAGTACGTGAACAAAAAAAATCATAAAGTCACAATTCAGCAATTTTAAAAGTCTTTCATTTTTAAAGTCTTTGTGAACATTTATTTCTGCTGATGGTATGTATTCTACGATCTGTATGAAGAATTATCAGATGAAAATACAATGTAATCCGCGCTAAAATAGAGATTTCAATTAACTATAATTCTAGGTAGGGCTTTGTGCAGGCCCGTCTGGGTGGGTACCACCTACTCATCAAATATTCTGCCGCTAAGCAGCAATACTTAGTATTGTTGCATACCGGCTCGAAGGATGAGTGAGCCAGTGTAACTACAGGCACAAGGGACATGACATCTCAGTTTTCAAGGTTGGTGGCGCATTGGCGATGTAAGGAATGGTTATGATTTTTTACCTCGCCAATGTCTTTTTTTTATCGTAAATGGTAAAACATAGCCGCTTTACCTCACATAGACATGTACCATTTATCAGCTCTATGCAAATTATGGTAAACTTACCTCAATTTTTTTTTTCTATTTTGACTAATGTATCTTATTCTGTAGAATTAAAAATATTGTGTAATATATTATTATAAATTGACTACTACTTGCTAGTGACCCTAATGAACTTTGAACAAAATAAAATGCTAACAAATTAAAATATGTAAACGGCATAAAATTTAATTTAATAGCATACATACCTAATTTTATGGTAACTATTATTTTAGATATAGCAATCTGAATACTTGGCAAGAAGACATAGTCAAACGCATAAAAACAAACCCTTGAACAACAGCTTTGAACCGTATAATCAACTGAATTCAGTAAAAGAAACCAGAATTACGAGCAGCATTATTTGCAGTACACTGCATTTCATTTAAAGTTTAGATTAACCTTTAACAACATTATTTTCTATGCTCTTTATTTATAAATATAAATAAGTACCTATTTTATAAATTCATTTTTTTTTTTTGCCGAAAAGCCGAGACGCGAATGGTATTTTTTTTTTTTATAGAATAGGAAGGCGGACGAGCATATGGGCCACCTGATGGTAAGTGGTCACCAACGCTCTTAGACATTGGCATTGTAAGAAATGTCAACCATCGCTTACATATCCAATGCGCCACCAACCTTGGGAACTAAGATTTTATGTCCCTTGTGCCTGTAATTACACTGGCTCACTCACCCTTCAAACCGGAACACAACAATGTCAAGTATTGCTTTTTTGCGGTAGAATATCTGATGAGTGGGTGGTACCTACCCAGACGAGCTTGCACAAAGCCCTACCACCAGTAAGGACAGTAAGGAGAGTAGGTAAGAACGCGTGAATCTTAACCGATGATCGTGGGAATTTTCATGTGCTTAATTTGTGATTATAATTCATCTTGTGCTTTACGGTGAAGGAAAACATCGTGAGAAAAGGCTAATTTTAGAATTAAAGATATTAGAAAATTGGCTAGTGTCTAATTTCATTGAAATTCTGCCACATGTGTATTCCACCAACCCGCATTGGAGCAGCGTGGTTGATTAAACTCCAAACCTTCTCCTCAAAAAGGGAGAGGAGGCCTTTAGCCCAGCAGTGGGACATTCACAGGCTGTTACGGTAATTTTTTTTTGTATATTTGTTTAATGGATCAATTTATTTAATAAATTGATTTATTTATTTTTTCGTATGAAATTCATGTAGTTACAGATAAGCACGGAAATATTATTCTAAATTTATTATTATTTACCAGACATATCTTTCGATACAGAATCTCACACATATCTATAATTACATATTTATTAATTCATATTGACGAACAGCTGTTTTTTGGCTACCATTTGTAGATATTGAGTTGGCTCTTACGCTATTAAAATTTGTGTTGTGTGTTAATTATCTATATATAGACATTTTAATCTATGTTACAAATGCACTATGCTTACTACGACGTTAATATTTCAGATAACATTAATGTTACTTACAAAGTTTGGATAACAACTTCGCCGACATATAAACGCAATTTATTCGCGAATCCATAATGAATATCATAGATTATTCAAGATCTCGACCAAAGATATTGAATTATTTCGATATCGAAGTTGTCTATATGTCTTTACTCCTCTTATATATATAAAGTGTAGTAATGTGAATTGTAGAAATTTCATTTAAAATTAATTGAAAATGAAATGAAGTGTAATAGTTTTAAAATAATAATAAATTTTAAGTATAAGTTATTCGCACACTATGCCCGATTAGTTATCCTGGCAAAAAAAAACATAAACATTTCTCTTTACAGAGGTTGCCTGGAAGAGATCACTATAAATGATAAGGCCGCCTTTGCATACTGTATGTTCTTAAGATACTTGTTATTATATGTTATTAAATTTTTGTAAATTGTGTGCAATAAAGGATTAATAAATAAATAAATAATTTTACCTATAACTGTTATTATTTTAATCATATATATTGAATATTTATCAAAATAACAAGATATAGGAAAACATACGACCATATTGATTAGGTATCAATTTTAATTAGCTCCGTTAAGTACACAACAAATAATTATTTTCGACGTAAACTTCTAAGTCCATATAAGTGTTTTTAAAGATATTTTTATAATTTAACATTTGTTTGAAACTTGCTCGTATTTTTTTTTTCTTTTCACTGTACTAAAATATTCGCTAACGAAAATCCTTACTAATATTATTAATTCGAAAGTGTTTTTTGGATTGTCTTGTCCTTCTTTCCCGCTGTAACAAAAAAACGCATTGACGTGATTTTTAGCAGAATTTATTCTATATTCCTTACTCTCATAACCATCATTGTAAAGATCAGAGACAGTTCAGGCCCATGGCAAAGGGACGACAAAAAAAATTTAATAGAAAATTAAACCGAATCCCAAGCCGGAACGTAAAGATTTGATTAAAAAAAAATCAAAATGTATTAAAACTAAGCTATTAAACTAATGACTATGATTATAGACAGTGGGAACATTTCCTAAACTATGTATAAGATCACTATAAGTCGGTTATCAAAATTTATGATCGAGAAACGAAGTGAGCTCTATATTATCTAAACGAAGGCGGCTAGTGCAGAACATTCTTCCCGATTGTACTGGCCGTCGTCGCGTTTGGACTCTACTACTACTTACCATCAGGTGGAGTAGAGTCATTTGTTCTGCCGGCAAATATAAAAAAGAGCTCTTGCAGAATAGCACCGCTGTCAATCAATTCGATGTCAAAGTTGATTATCTGTCTTCACTACTCTTATGGTTGGAATAGGATAACATTGCGGTTTTATATTTTATTTAAAATTAATTGCAAATAATATTAAGTCTAATAATTCTAAAATAATAACTCTTATTATTGTAATCATAAACATTGAATATTTAAATAAATAACAGTATAGAGGGAAACATACGAGCATATTGATTAGGCATTAATTTTAATTAGCTCCGTTAAAGTACACAACAAATAATATTATTTTGATGTAAAGTTTTATCTAAGTCGCAAAGGTCCTAAGTAATTAAAGGTAATTTTCTTATTTAACATTTATTAAAATTTTACTCGTATTTTTAATTTTCTCTTTTCATTGTACTAAAATATTCACTAACAATTTATTAATTATTAATTCGAGAGTCTTTGTTGGCTTGTCTTGTCCTCTTTCCCGCTGAAACAGAGAAACGTATTGACGTGATTTTTAACAGAGGTTACTCTATACTCCTTTACTATCATAATCCCAGTAGAGATCAGACACCCCGGAACGTCGAGATTTGCGTAGGTCTTAGACAAAAATTTATAAAAAAAAAATCTAATGGCTTTTAACAGACAGTGTGAACGGTTCTTTAATGCTTTTAACTGCTTATAAATATAATAACACATTTAAACATCACAGTGTTACAGTATCAGCGAAAACGGTCGGACACAGCATGACTTTATTTAATTATATTTCGTTTACTTTGTTTAATTTATTTCTTTCGGTCGGAGCTCAGTTTCAAATAGGTAAGCACAATGTGTTCGATTATTTGAGCACAAAATATTTATAACATAGTTTTTTAATCTTAGTAACAATTAAAATGAATATTTTTTTAGATTATGTGTCTAACATATTAGAAGGAGCCAGCAATGCAGTCGAGTTATCGCAAAATGACTTATATTTTTTGAATGATAAGGTAGGCTATTTTAACTGGACGCGGTTAAGAAAACATGTACTAGTATAATTTGTAATATGTATACTAATATTATAATTGCAAAACAAACTCTGTCTGTGTGCCTGATACACTTTTACGATTTTGATGAAATTTGTTATGAAACCTATGGAAGAACATAGGCTTATTTTTCATACCTTAAGTCTCAACCTGCAATGACATACGGTGCCGAAAGGTGGACACTATCTCTAGCTTTAGTCCATAAATTCAAGGTAGTTCAGTGTCATATGGAGCGAGCTATGCTTGGATTTTTTTGGAGGTTAAATTTAAGAATGAATATATTCAAAACAACCGGAGTAGCTGACATGGCTTGCAAAATTAAAGTGGCAGTAGGCTTGTCAGTATGTAAGACGATGTACGTGATTCCAATGTCCATGGGTTCTACTGTTGAGAACCTGCTCAGTAGATATAAAGATAGATACAGAAGTTTGTCTTATAATAAAAAACTGCAAAATTATAAATCAATTTTTGATTTAACTCAATCTAATTTTATAATATAATCTAAATTGTTTTATTATTCTGCAAATTGTTTTCAGTAAAAAGTCCACGGGGCGAATTTTAATAAACATGAAATCAATTATATAAGCATATCAGAAAACAATAACCCACTGAAGGAGTTGACATGGAGTATTTAACATAATACTATATTTATTGCAAAATTAACGTGTTAATATTGTTATCAAATTTATTTTATATAATGCCATAGAGTAATTTTTTTCAATTTACTGTCTACGAATCGAATCTCAAATACGACTCTCTTGGTTCCAAGTTACGAATACGAAGAACCTTTTAGCGTATCGTTTAGAAATACTCTGTTAGAAGCCATTTTTTTAAACGATGCTCTACTTAACCTCGTGAATATTTATCGTCTAGAGTAACTATTAAGTTTCTTGACGTCCTTTAAATTTAGTTAGCAAAATAACTTTATCATAAACATACAACCGATATACTATTATATTTCAGAGAAAGCATTATTACTTTGTCGTATCATTAATTAGTGTCATGTTACTAATAACGATAATTAAGTGTCATCAGCAAACATACTACCTAATATTAGTTTCCGACAAGATAAGATAGGTCATTAATATAAATAAGGAAGAGGAATGACCTAAGAATTGATCCTTGTGAGACCCCTATATTTATTGGAGCTCCAACACAGATTTTGTTATTTACGTCGACTGTTTGAATTTGATTGTTTAAGTGTATTTATTTTGTTTAAGCAAATGACCATTTATTTATCTAGAATGTATAAATTATTGATTTATTAAACCTATATTTCTCGCATAAGGAGATTAAATACACCGTATAATGTTACATTAAAATTAAAACTAAGAACCAATACAGTAGACAGCATACATAAATTTTGATATTTTAACGTACAAAAAAAACTAAGTATCCAAATAATACATAACATATTTCATATATGGGGTCTGGTTAGATTTTTTATTATATACAAGAACATGAAATACATGATTTTCACGTCAGTTGTCTAAATTGAATGTATTAATACTGCGAAGCGCAGGTACTTATATAATATAATTTATACTAAAACCTTCCTCTAAACGCATTGCATCTTCTAGTACGTAAGTTTTATGTATATTTGTTTAGTAGTATTTTTAGTTGATATCACAAATATCCTATTTGAAATTTTATTTTATTACAGTATGTTAATTATGAAGAGTGTACCAAGGTTGACGTGAAGCTATATTACGAAAGTCTTTGTCCAGACTGCATAAAGTTTGACAAAAATAAATTCAGCCCTGTTGTAGAGAAGCTAAATCAATACTTAAACATACATACTTATCCATACGGTAAGGCAAAGGTAAGTGTTTTAACGATGAATAGTTGCATAACGTTTTGTCTTCTTCTTTCGAATGACAAATTACTGATTACAGAGACAAATCAATGTGTAATTGCAATCTACCCGATACATAATACTAAATTAGTAAATAAGTAGATATGTAAGTCTTAAGTTTAACGGATCTTTTTATTAGACTTTCGAACACAATGGCCATTACGACTTCAAGTGCCAGCACGGGCCTGCTGAGTGTTACGGTAACAAGCTCCATGCGTGCGCCCTCGATTATTTCCAAAATATTACCACGGCGGTGCTGTTTAACGCTTGTATGATGCATTCCGCAGGCGATCGCGGTTCAAACGATGATGCTGCTGATAGGGTAAGTACACCATATAAATGTCTCTCTGTTGGGCCAAGGCCTCCTCTCCTTTTCGAGGAGCTTTGTGCTTCATCCACTACACTGCCCCAAAGCGGGTTGGCGGGTTGCCGTGGCAGTTTTTTATTTACCAAATTCAGGTTTCCTCAGGATGTTTTCCTTCACCGCCGAACATGAGATATAAAAACCCAAATTAAAATTAAAAAGCACATAAAAATTCGGTAAAAAACAACAAATAAAAATGCTCATGGTTTTGTCGTATGTGTTTTACTGTGTAGGTATGTGTATATATTTATGTATCGTATTCGTTTAGTGGTCTATTAGCATTTCGTTTTACATAAATTAAATCACAAATCTACGTATGAGTATATACATAAAGAACTTATATAATTATGTGCAAATCAAAATTAAGTAGCTACTGTATAAATTATGCTTCCTCGAAGAAAATATCAAATACATAACATTATAGAATTAAATGCAATAAATATACAAATAGTTATTATATTTCAGTGTGCATCATCTATGGCCTTGGATTCGAGTCCTATAAAGGCGTGTGCTAAGCGGGAACGAGGATCACAGCTTCTCAAATATTACGGCGATGAAAGTAAAAAAGCTAATTTCTCATTTGTTCCGTACGTTCTTATAAACGGTAAGCCGTGGAACAGTGATAACAACTTCATGAAAGCTATTTGCGCAGAGTTTGACAATCCGCCGCAACCATGTTTGAATTTGGATAGCTTCCCCTGAATGCGTTAATGAAATTTAATTGGAAAATATGAAATAATTTATTATTTTCAAATAAAAACGTGACTTTCTGTGTGTAGTTTGGTACTTATATTCCTAGTAATAACTACGTATTGATTATTTTGCTTTAAAAGCTAATTATGTATATAATACCAGTAAGAAACAAGCTCAAGAATACTCCTGTAAACGTCACAATGTTGGGCTAAGACCTATTCTCTTTTTGACGAGGTTTGAGCTTATTCCACGGCGCTGATTCAATGCTAGCTTGCGGATTTACGTGTGGCAGTTTTTCAACCGATACATATAAGTTTAATCGTTCTCATGATGCCGTCTCAACTGCCATGCATCTTTTGTATTTATAAACACAAATTAAGTAGATACAAATTTAGTAGTGCTTGCCCGATTCGAACACGCAAAGACCAAGGCACCTCACGATCAGCTCTCGGCGGATATTATTAAATAAAGTGAAATTATATTTCATTTTTTACTGTAATGAGTTGCGCTGTACTACGCCAGATCTCTCTCATCATGTCGGATTCAGACTACAGACCCTCCAACACCACATATACATATATGTCAAAATTTTATAAAACACCAATTTAAAAAACATAAAAGAAAACAAAGGTTTTCGATTGTGAACTGCAAATCAAAATATTTAGATTTAGATACATTGTTGGTTGAATTTCACGACAAATTGTAGCATCTCGTCGCGACAGTCGGCTAGACGTCGGGAACTTGTATCACGTATGCTAGTTTCTTACAAATCATGGTATTGTGCCAAAAAACTGCTTTGTTATTTGTGAGCGGACATTCTAAATTGATAATTTTACAACTATAATTTGAGTAGTATTATTCATTTGTACAGTTATTTTTATGCAAGTCCATCTGCATAGGTACCACCTACTCAACATATATTCTACCGCCAAGCAGTAATGAGACTGAATCTATGTAACTACAGAAACAAGGGACATATCATCTTAGTTCCCAAAGTTGGTGGCACATTGGTGACGTAAAGGACGGTCAGTAAGGACATTGTTGTCCACTACCATCAGGTGGCCCAATTGCCAGTCTGGTTTAAATTTAACAATAAAATAATGAAGGGTGAATGAGCCAGTGTATTACAGTCCTAAAGGTAACCCTATTCGTTCTGACTAACAGTTTTTATGCGTAACAGAAAAAAAAGAAAGCTAAGTAAAAAAGATGCTACCCTATTTCTTGAAGAGGTTTTTTAAGGAAAACTCAAGAATGACAAAATGATATATGTAAATAAATTTAATGATAATGCAACAGAAAAAAATATATATAGAAAATCTAAATTTTTAATATGACATACTTTTACCTTAATAGTATATTTGGAAATTATAAATTAAGTGACAAATTGTAAGATAAAAAATTGGAAAAAAAATATCTTAAACGAGTGAGCTCCCTTGAGACTATGAATAAGGTGAAATTCTTCCACAATAAACAAACCGTAAAACCTTTAGGTAAATCTAAAACATTGCCGGAGTATTTGTAACCAATAACTCCTGAAAATAAATATAGCTCATCCTAATTCGCAAATATGTTTTAAACAATTATGTTTTAAACAATTATGTTTTAAACAGTTTAGTTTAGGAAGTTACATTATTACATACATATATGTACTGAAATACATTTAAAACATATTTGTAATATGGGTATTACTTGATTTTAATTATAATCATACTATGCAATAAAATCTAGATTCTAGACCAACGAGGTACACATACCTACATATAAATATCTTTCTAAGAAACAAGGAATCGAACTCAGAGATTATAGCAGGTATGAACCGACTTTCCATTTTAGTCAACTAATATTTGTTGATCAAAAAAAAAATTTAAAAAGTTAAACCAAACAATAACAGCTGTTTAAAATGTATTAAAAACTTAATATTAATAATATAAATATAAACATAATATAAATATTTTCTAAATGTAAAAATAAAAAAACATACAGATTAGTAAGCTGTAAGAACAAACTCAAAATTTATCCCAAACACGATAGTAAAATATCTGATATGCGACATTGATTATAATAATTACAATAGGTATTTGAAGGATACAAGCATCAAAATAGTGTAACACCATACATCGTTTATAATATTTACGAAGATACGAAGTGAGCTCTTGCAGAATAGCACAGCTAGTAAAATATTGATATCAAATGGGTGTTTTTCAGAAATTGCCCATAAAGTTTTAGCAGGCGTAAAATAAATTTTATATTACAGCTGCAGACATATATATAGACAAAATATCGTTTTAAATTACTTGAACTCATTAATTATGATAATCCCATGTCTGATTATTATGATTCTTTTAAAGTTTATTTTCCTATTCTACACAATAAAGAGAAATGATAACATATTTATAAAATTACTTCCACATATTCCAGCAATGAATCACTCGAAAACCATTTCAAATATTCGTTTCTTATGAGTAACCCGGACCATTGTAGTGAGACTGTTACTGGCCGTAAAATATTATGCATGAACAATAAAAGTTTCGACGGAATATTGTACTGTTTCATCATCATTAGACATTCCTTCGTAAAATACCTTGACTAAGTCCTTAAAGATAAAGACACCGTCATGATATTTATAAATTAGGTATATCTTTATTTAATAAAAAATAAAGGTAAAAAGATTGTTTACGCGCTAATCTCAGACTATCAGTCCGAATTGTAATTTCTTTTGCAAGTGATGTATATATGTATATATACGCTGGCGGAGCAGTAACGTTTAACGCGATTGAAACCGCGTGAAGCAACTAGTAATACCTAAGAATATAGTTATTTGTTTCAATTACTATTAATTTTAAAAAAGGACAATTTTTTAATTATAAAATTAATATTTTATTTATCGTTCTGAATTTTAATTGACTGACCGATTATTATAATTTGTCCCATTACTGGTGGTTGAGCTTTGTGCAAGCTCGTCTGGGTAGATACCACTAACTCATCAGACATTCTACCGCACAACAGCAGTACTTGGTATTGTTGTGTTTCGGTTTGAAAAGTGAGTGCGCCAGTGTAATTACAGGCACAAGGGACATAATATCTTAGCTCCCAAGGTTAGTGGCGCATTGGTGATCTAAGCGATGGTTAACATTTCTTACAATGCCAATGTCTAAGGGCGTTGGTGGCCACTAACCATCAGGTGTCCAATATGCTCGTCCGCTTAGCTATTCTATAAAAAAAAATTATGTACGTACGTCAAGTTAAAAATGTCCCTGAGATTCAATTAAAGAAGCAGACACAATCTACATTACATAACGGTAAGTTGTTACCTTAAGTCCCAGGGAAGTTTGTTGGCGAGGTTTAATTATACTCTATAAATTAAGTAAATCTAGTTTAAACGGTTTATTCTTTCATTAAATACGAGTGTCTGCAATCTGAAGTATTATTCATTTATGACGATTTGATTATTTGTTTTATTTCTCCTTCCGGTCTTTTTATAAGACAACAACAAAAATGTTGTCTTATAAACAAGCTAATATTCTGACTGAGAATCAATTTACATAGTCAGGATTCCAACTAGAACGGAAGAATAAAAAACAAGTTTTATATTTGCACTTCTTTATGCTTTTTATGTGATATGAGAATAGTTTGATAAATAGTCGATAATTTTGATTTTATATACATCGAAGCAGCTTTGCAACCTCTTTCATTTCTGAGAACACTCGTATGAGGTAGGTAACGCACCGATTAAAGCACTCTGCTTAAGTAGTCTTTGCGTATTTATTAAAACGTTTATCAGTCATAATTATTTGGCAATTAAAAAAATATAAATTAGTTTTTCTATAAATACTATATAAGACTATATATAAAATCGCTGCTTTTTATAAAAGCTATATAATTATATAATATAATCATATTATTATATACATAATAATATGTATGACACGGCAAAAATAAATCACTTATAATATATATTGTAATGATAAGATGGCGGATCGTTATGAACATACCACAAGATCAAGGTCTACAACAGTTGTATGTATTTACTCATACGTTATATACATATAAATAGAGTTAACCTTAATCAGTCACTTAATATGACAGCAATCCGAGGTCGCTCTGATATTTCTAAATTAAACTAAAACATTATGCGTCATATGTTAGCTTCTATCACAAAATTTGCACGTCATATAAGCAATTTTATTAAATATTCTATCAAGAAATTATATATTTGATTAAGACATTATTACTACCTATATAACAAGGATGGCATATTTCTAATACATATGTTTTATTTTCCTTGTTTCGTTTACTTATTTAAATAGTAGAATATACAATATCGTTTGAAACTATACCAGGGTTATTTATGTGCTCATCGGTGTGGTTACCACCCACTCATCGTTTATTCCACTGCCAAACTTTGTATTGTTTATCGATTTTATGTTCTGATTTGAAGGTTGAATCATGTTACAAAAATAATATCAACGTACAGCTACCACCGATTCGAAATGTAGATTATACCGAGAATAACCAACAAGATTCACAGCAGTTACCTAAAAGATATCTGACTATAAAAGCTTCATGTTTTTTCATCATCTATATTATAATCTTGCAAAGATCCCTTCTTTATTATTATTATTTCTTTATATTTATTTTTTTAAATATCATGTTTACCAATACCAAAAACCTTAAGACACACGATATTAATATTAAAAAACAAAATGAAATACGTTTTACGGAGTTATGATTTATGTGTAACATAAAAGCGAATCAGTTCTTGTTGCATACTATTAAACTTCTTACAACCACGACCATATTACAAATATAATACTTTTAAGAGGTATTTAATTATTTAATCCGAGAGAATTATTTAAACTAAGGCCCTAAATATATACAAATACAATTTAAAATAAGCTACTGTTCCAATCATTCCCGCGTGCAATGGTGGCAAGACTGCTAGCAGCATTTCTCCTTTGAATCACAATTCAGATACTTTGAACCAGCCCTTTTGTCAGTCATCAGCAGAGGGAATAGGACGAGGAGTTATATTTTTAATAAAAGTTTATCCGTTAATGAAAATTAAAGCTACGCGACTCGTGATTTTTGTTTCTTAAAGAACACTTCCGCTCCGCTTCGCAGTCCTAATGTACAAACTACTTAAAACTTAATGTATATTTAGTGAATGAGTAATCATATTTTATGTACAAAACCAATTTTAAGTCATTTATAACTTATAATGTCAATGTGATATACACACCGTAAGAAATATGAGGAACAGTAAAGTTTATTGCTACTCTTGTTTCATTACCGTCGAAATTATTTATAATTTTTGTAACATATTACATTTCGTTTAATTAATTTATTACTCTGAAAGTTACATATTCTATATAAATTTACGTATAAAAAATGGATGTTGGTGTATATGTTTAAGATTAATAGACTTAGACAGTGGCTGTGCAAAAACCGTGAACTCACACACAAATATATATATATTCATATTATAAGGGTTTTTATATTATCCACTTTGTTTTAACTCGCCGCTAGTTTGCGCTGCAGAATACAAAATTATATACTATTCAACCGATCGCTACGAAAATTGGTATATAATACATATTATATATACAACGTCTGCCGCGTTTCGTTAGTACTCTATGGAACTCAATGATTATAGAGTCGCAAACAAAACATTGCATATATTTTAATTTTTTGAGAGAACTATAGCTGAACAAAGAAAGAAACGAGGCTCTTACTTTCTTTTCTATATAACAGAGGGTTGGCTAGATGTGGGGGACGTATACGACCCATACCCGGTCAGTCGAAGCGTCGCCATTCATCCGAGGGATTATGCAGTCGCACGCCAGCTATCCTTGTCTGTTTTAATATATGTGAGAGTGACACCACAATCGACATTGAACGAAAACAAATCAGTTGCTAGAGAATATGTAATGGCGTTTTAGTCTCCCGTTGACTTGGCACATCGCCCGATGACGCGTGCCAAACGAAAACCACGTGCAGCTGGGAAGTATCAGTCTGCGATAAAAAAATACTATTTTTCATCAACGATTTTATTCAGCTTGAGAAAAATAAAACGAATGAAAATGATACACATACCATAATTAATTAATGATGTGTATGAATGACACAACGACATTGTAAAACGAACAGGTCAAATCAAATCAAATAATTCTTTATTCAAGTAAGCTTATAAGGGCACTTTTGTATCGTCATGTTACAGAATTCACAAGAACGAGTCATTCGTTCATGTTCCTTTATAATAAATTCCTAATAAGGAATAAACGAATATTTTACTGATTATGATGTATTTAATTTATTCGATTTTATGTGTAGGTTTTATACAAACCTACGCATTAGTTTCAACTTTCTTAACAGAAACGACGGACAGGTTACAACTAGCCTGTAGATCCTGTCTGAACAGAATTACAGGGAGTGAACGAGAATTATAGAGCGAAAATAGCATTGATTATTATTTTAAAAGCATTCGAGTCAAGAACTCGTTTATTCGACAGCAGCGTTTGGTTTTGCACGTTTTTAAAATCACTGTTATTTGAACAAAGGATCGTTTTGTTTTGCATTTATGTTTATTAAAATTTAAGATATCTCAGCCTTGATGCCTTGTAATAAGGCTAAGGCATCCTCTCCTTTTAAGAAGAACGCTTGGAACTTATTCCACGCTATGCTAGTAAAGAATAATGAATTCAATCGTGTCAAAATGTCATCAGACCCAAGGTAGATCCACGTATCCTGATACGTAATTGTATTTTATTAATATTTAGTTCCCAGCTATGTTTATAATTTACAACTGTCTCCTGTTTTATTTAATTTAATTTTAATCTTATTACTATCGTAATGAGAGGAAAAGTTCGCGTTTGATTTCCTATATTACAACAATATCTAAATTGCCACAAAACATTAAGGAAAACCATTTATCTAATTAACATCTAGGTCGGAAGCAGAAAGGTCAATTCTCATTAACGCTATTATCATTCCTATGATTTCAATTCAAGGTTTTAAGAAATTCTGCTAATTCTTCCAAACTCGATCAATAAAACATACTAGTATGCATAATTTATATTTCTTAAATACAAATGTCTAAAGAAAAATTGCCTAAATGTACGCTTTAAATAAAATTAACAATGTCCTTTGCCAAAAAATTAAAATGGAACATCCTTGGAGGTTCACGTAACGGTAAGAGATTCATCAAAATCTTTTCATAAACAAAAAATGTATATCTGGACACATATAAAAAAACATATATATGTTCCCTACTTTTTGGAAGTCGGTTAATAAAATATTAATTTTATTAATATGCAAAATAAATGAATAACACCGAGACAACGATGAAAGGAAAAACGGGCGCGCCTTTCCGATGACGTTACAACGCATTGAATCATGCAAAATCGGAACAGTGTGTCTGGTGACTGCGCGTACATACTCGACAATTGTAAATACTTATAATAAGTTATAATAAACTGTTAGTTATAATAGACTGTTAGTCTGTAAATGTCCCGATGTCGAGCTAAATCCTCCTTTTCTCTCAAGGAGAAATTTTTGCATCATATTCCACTACGCTGCTCCAATGCGGGATAGCGAATACATTTGTTGAATACCGACACATGCATTCCTCACGATGTTTTCCTTAACCGACTAGCACGAGATTAAGCACATGACGCTTAAGATTCGGGTGCTCTAACCATCGCCATTATTAAAGTAATATTATAAATATATAACTTTAAAATATATTATCGTTATTTATTTTCGATTTAAGTAATTTTAATACTTGTATGGATATATTTTCTGAGATGGCCTTCGTTACTAATAATATTAGACTTGCTAAGTCTCAAAGACTCTCGCTTCGGAATAACGAACAATAACATGATCAAATTAATGAACCAACGCACGTCTGTGAAGGCGCGCGGAGCGGTAGCGGAATGACTATCCGGCGCGCATATTTCACGAGTTTTGTTATAATGTCTTGTCAACTACGAAACTGTTTCAAGTGTTTTATGCCAATCTATAATCGGTCTCAGTATATTTATATGTTGATTAAATTATGTGACTTTTAAACTATGGCAGATAGAAAATAACTAGATCTGAACTGAAGACAGCGGGTTCAAAGTTGACGAAATACCATTGATTTTAAGTGCTTATTGTATTTTTATATTAAATCTAGTGCTTAGCGATGACGGAAAATATTGTGAAGAAATCTGTTTCGGGTAAAATTCTGCCAATTATCTACAACTAATTACTAACCCACAGTGGAGCAAGGTGGTGAAATGAGCTATTTTTTACTATTTCAAATATAGTAAAGAATTACAGTTGCAATATTCTCATATCTTTTCATAATTTACCTTCTTGCGACTTATCTTACATAGGTAGAGTAATAATATCATAAATAGGTCTTACGTAAAACAGAATAAAATAAAATTACTTAACAAGATTTATCTGAGTATTTCGCTTTACTTTAAACAATCCTAAAACGTTTCATAAACCTTTATATTCGCTGAAAGAGAATTTTAATATACCATTAAGCATGATAAGATACTACATATTGAGTAGTGTGAGCTGAGTAGTATTTGTCAATCAAGAGTATACATTTCAAGAATTAATGAGACGAATGTTCATTAAATAAACAGTTTTTATTAAGATATATATATATATGAAAATGTACATATAATTCTTTGATCTTAATAGGTAACTGTTAAAAGACGTTTGTGTTGTTTAGTCCATCGATTACGAATTTAAATTCTAATGTTTTGGAATTTATATTTACAAATTATAATAATTATAGTATTATTATTATACGTTTTTTTATTCCTTTCTTTATAAGATAGAAGGGGATCGCACGCCGGAGATAAATTTAATTAAGCAACGCAACTCTCGGTTCCAGTCAATTTCCCGAAACCCACAATGTGTGTTGAAATATATTTGTATCTATATATAATCATCATTCGCTTGCCCTTATCCCACTCATTTGGGGTTGACGCTGTGACGATGCCCTCTCCCTGCATCTCCAGTTAGTCTTACATATGTCACCCCGCACTATTCATATAATTTTCATACTTTCTGTTGGCTTACAGCCAAGCCAGTCTTCATTCATACCTAACGCCATTCCACTAAAATAGTAGGTGACGTTTATTGCATTTTTGCATTTTTTTAGAAAATTATAATATTCACACAATATTGTAACAATTTTCGTCGACAGCTTGAGGTAATTAAGCAGAGACATTTGACAATTAAAAAAGTTAGCAATATTGTTTGTTGTCGGTTTACTTCTTTGAAAAATTTGTCTTGTCTGGTATTTTGGTAGAGACGCAGCTTAACACTATTCTCATATGACATCACTCATCATCTGCATCACTTATCCATACCATGATAATCGGTTTTTCCTCAACTTCAGACACCTTCTCCTTCTTCTTCTTACTTTCTCAAGAGAAAGTAGTTTCAAACTAGTTTTACACACTGATTTTTTAACCCCAAAGAAAAATGGATGTTACAAATTTCACCTGTGTATGTGCGTATCTGTCTGTGACCTTGTAGCTGCTAAACGTATAAATCTATTTAGAATTTGTTATGTTTTGTTTGATAGGTAACTTGATCAACAGTGTTCTAAACTGTGATTAAAGAAAATTAGTTCAGCTGTTTGAAGATTATCATCAGATCTTTTCTAAATGTTAAAAGGATGTAAGAAACTCCTACAGGTCTGATCGAATTAAAATTTAGTATTATACAACTAATATTACAATAGCACCGTAGTTGCGCCTCGTATTACGTGTTCTCATCTCGCACAAAGCCTATAGGTCGTTCCCCTCAATTCACCACTTATTTCATATTGTATCAACACGCGTCACCCCACACATCCATCTACATATATATGCACATAAATGAAACAATAAATATCTTTAAAACATAAATCAAATACTGATAAGCTCATCGATGGTGCAAATGTTATTTACGTAAATCAGTATTTTGTTGTCGTTACAATTGTG
This sequence comes from Nymphalis io, assembly GCF_905147045.1. Taxonomy (NCBI): domain Eukaryota; kingdom Metazoa; phylum Arthropoda; class Insecta; order Lepidoptera; family Nymphalidae; genus Nymphalis; species Nymphalis io. The sequence goes on from NC_065888.1 coordinate 2,052,687, forward strand.
GACAATATATCAATCAGAATTGCCTTTATGTACTCACGATAAACAAATCACTATATTAATGAAATCAGTAACTCATTTTCAACTTTCAATCTTTATGTCATTATTATTGCAACAAACCAACACACACACACGTAACACACATCCACAATTTATTTTTTAATTGCAATGAAATAAAATTATGATTCGCTTACTTTTATAAAACAAGTATATTTATATGACGTTTTAATTAATTACGTTCGAGTTATATGTATGTTAAATTAAAGAATGTACGGGCACAATGTTTATGGTTTAACAATAAATAAATATACGCGATAACAATCTCAGAGTTATATAGTATGAAATGTTATAACACAAGCGATGATATTTCATCGACGATTTTTTTCTCATTTACAATATTTATTACGATTTTCCGAGACATTTCGATGTTCAGCGACGTAATAAATTGAATTGCGATGAGTAAAATTCACCTTTCATTCTAGTAGTAAAATAATATTGAAATATAATAACTGCAATAAATATTAAATAAACTTCTCTACTTATAGCAAGAGATCCCGAGTTTCTGAATTCAAACTCCGGATTGGAGCTATGAAATCTAAACTGTAACGAAATTGTCAATAATCTCGAAGAACTAGCATTGACACTCTTCTATAAGAAATATGAAAGTGCAAAAATACCAAGTGCATATGTACACAAAGTAAAAAAAAAAAAAAAAAAAAAAAAAAAAAAAAAAAAAAAAAAAAAAAAAAAAAAAAAGTTGTTTACTACAATATAATAAATAGCTTAGTATGATTATACATAAGATGATTTTAAATATTCGATTTAAAGAATTCAATCAACGGTAAAATCAGGACACGTGTTGCGTACAGAGTAGGGGTGAGGAACTTATGGCCGGGACAGCCGATAAGCAGACGCCATGTTTACTGTATGAACATTATAAATCATAGAAGTAAACGTTGCAGCCTTTGACCCATTGATAAATAGAGTATAGACGGATGCTCCTGTCTCGTTCGCATATATTTCAATCCTGTTAATAAAAAAAAACTACAACTTCATTCACTCGGCGATTACCGATAGCATGAATCGAATATATATATCCATAACATAATACATTTAAATCAACTATGTGAATACCTACGTTGTATGTTTGTAAAAATTAATCTGGAGTTACTTAGTTGTGTATTATTTCTGTCTATATAACAAATTTTAATAGGAAATTGTATAAAATATACATCTTAATATTCATTTAAACAAATTATTTCCCGAAAAAGAATGTATAATATATATATATATATATTTTTTTTTTCTTTTCTAACCATGTCATTCGTATATTATTCGCTATAAACAATGATTTATCTTGTTTAAATGCAATAACATTGTTATCGCGTTGGAATGGTGCTTGTTAATATGTATAATAGCTCTGGTCCAGTGGCTTGACCACTATTTCCTGTGATACAGCAGCAGTCGCTCGCTTCACCGATAAACGTCCCGACCGACTTCCGTCACACGCAACCCATCTACATCTCACTACATCTGTTTATATATAAATAAATAGTAACAAAATATATCAACTGATATATTAACGTGTCACATTATATATATTTTGGATAATTCTTCTCAAAACTTAATTATATATAAAAATGATTTTTGCTTTTCTTTGTATTCTAGCGTCCATTTACATTCAGTTTAATTCGGTTTAGTTAAATTGTACTGTTATTGTTGGCAGTTACGTGAAGGTTTCTGGCATAATGCCAGTAATTTAGAATAGATGGCGCGGATCGTATCGGATAGTCCTATACAAAAAAAAGTGACTTTCCAAATTATGCCGGTTATTAGCTTGTAGCTTGTATTAACTACTCGTAATTATATAAATAAAATTGTATCAAAATGAATTTATGACGATTTGTAGGCGACGTTGATAACGATCAGTAATTCGATGTTATCAAATATTTTAAGGTCAATTGCCGACAGATTCTGATAACAATATTTATATAACATATTAACGTATGTCGTTTGAATTAAATAAGCAAATCGAAAATATGAATCACATCACATGAATACAAATCTGATAGATTTTACTGATCAACTCAAAAAATATATTTAATTTAATATACAGCTACTACAGATTAAATGTAATCATACCACATAAAGGTAATTATTTGTGTGACGTGTGTTTTTGTTTAATAAAACAGTACATAGTTGCTAAGAAATAATGACTGCAACGAACTACTAAACTACTACGCATTAGTTACTTGTTAACTTCTTTGTATATCAAATGTCAAATGTACAGGTTCCTCGTATTTCTGTGATCCGGTTTGAATGGTGATTGAGCCAGTATAATTACGGGCACAAGGGACACATCTTCGATCCTGATATTGCCGGCGTATTGACGGTGTTGGTTATATTTCCTACTGCATCTATGGGCGTACGTCACTTTAACGTCAAGAGGATCATTAGCTCGCCTGCCTTTATAAAAAAAATAAAAAAAATATATCCTTTACAAGGCAATTTCTCTCCTGGCCAGCTCATCTTATACTTAAAATTACTGTAGAAAGAAACAGGTCAGACACACTGATTTAGTAAGTACATGTTTGATTAACTGTATAGGTACAGCAATTTAATTGATGATGAGGATGATGATTATTTTAAAACATCACAAAAGGGTACCTTATCGATGAAATTTCAGCAGCTCCTACAATAAACGTGGACGTCGTAAAACGATCTCCATATAATTTGGTCGACTCTTAATTACGGCATCACACCGCACTTCCTGCTTTAAACTCACAAATCAAGGTGTCAAACAACATGCTAGAGTAGAAATTGGGTTTTGTGTCTCATTTAATGATAAATACTTTCTCTTTTTATTTTATACGACGTACTCAACTTGGATTTTTTGTTTCTTTATTTCCTAATTTATAATTTATAATAAAAGTTTTATTTCAAGATTTCATTATAAATCTATAACTAAAATATGTTTCTATAGTTATACAACGACATAATTAAAATAATATATGATAGTAGTAAATCCTGATTCTAAATAAGTAGATACAATTATTTTCTTACATTTTATTAAAACAACGACCTCATGGCCGTGGTTTTGCCTGCATAAATAGTTTACTACATGTAAATTTAACTTAAGTAATTTTATTGTTATAATGTCATATCTCCGATTCCCTTCATCGTAATGAGACAAAATTCCTATCAAAAACGGGCTAGTAGTTTTTGCGTGATTCTCGAACTAATAGTATATTCTATCTAAAACAGTAACAGTAAAATATAATTGAAGACCAATCGACATATGCATTCTTGTTTATGTTGTTTAATAATATTTTATTGACAACGCATTTTTATAACGAAATGGAAAGGATTGCGAGGTAATCCATCATAGGTGTCGCGGATATGGCGCCAAGTGGAGCTGATGTCACGGTCACGCGTGGTTGCGTCACAGCATGGCCACTGGCTGCAACACTGAGCACGACCTTACGCCCGCGCTCGCTGTTTCAATGTCCACTGATCCATCTAACGAATGTAGGTTACCAGTTTTTCCACCAAGACTTGGTATTCGATTATTGTATTTGAAATTGAATAAAGATAAACGTAAATGCCTATTAATCTTTATAGAAATAGTAATTGTTTACCGCAACCAACGTTTCTTCTATAGTCTATTAAAGGTGATTTTCATATCGTTTTTTTGCATGATGAAGGCAAGTTTATTTTACACAAAAGTGGGATTTCAATCTGAATAATAGTTGAGTTGAATTGCCTATACTCTAACATAATCCAAAATAATTAGAAAATGTATTCTATCTTTTTTTTCTGTCTTTTTGTTTCATAAGCATAAGTTGAGATATTTTTTTTATATATCTTAAGAAGGCAGTCGAGTTAATGTTAATGACCTTCACCCGTAGATACATATTAAATTTTAAGAGTAATATGAACTAAACTTTACTTGGTAATGCGCCTTCGTGCAAGCCAGCCTGGGTAGGTACCACCCGCTTATATAATATACCGCCAAACAGCAATACATTGAATTTTTATTTTCCAACTCGCAGGCTGAGTAAGACAGTGTGACTACATGCACAATGGACATAACTACATAGATCCCAAGATTTGTGGCGCATTGACGATTTAAGGAATGATTAATATTTCCTACAGAGCCAATGTCTATGGTAAACATTTACCAACAGGTGGCTCATTTGCTTGACCGCCTAAATATTATAAAAAAAAGAAATAACAAAAACTTGTTTCATCAAATTGAAAGTTCTCAACAAAGGATATATTTATATGACCGTATTTTCGATGATGATTAATTACATTTGACTCAATTATTCCGTGTTCCATTGTCCGACCGGATACTTGTCATTTTAAATTAACAGGTGAGCATAGAGATTAAAGCGTTGCACGGCGGCTCTGCTTCGAGACCTATTATTTAAATCCCGTTGGACGCGAGTTCCATTATCGTCCACTGGTCGCCATGTAAGTGAACCCGACTAGCCTCAAAATCCTATTAGCATTGGAGGAGAGGCATTCACATATATGTAAATTACAATGGTGTTTCGTATCCTATTATAGTATACATTTTTATATTATTAAGTTACCAAATAATGCTATTTAGCAACTATATTTTTTGGCGTCGTTTATAATTACCCGACCCAACGCATAGGCTTGTTCAATTGCAATTTTAAGATAGAATATGCTGGTCTATTTTTCCTGTATCTATTTCATGGAACGACAAGCCTCTTGTACAAAGTTTTGTACCTTGTCACTTGTAGCTTCGACAGCGTAAAATGTATGTACAAAAATATGCCACAGATAAACGTACTCTATAGCGAATATTTGCTCTGAAACTATAAACTATAGTGATATGAGGTTAGTGTTTTACCAAAAATGTCCATGGAAGACAGAATGTAACAGAAAATTGGTAACTTAATAAATACTTCATACCTGCTTATTCATAAAAGTGCGATAATATTTATAAAAAACAAAACTATTTTTCATTTTTCAGAATATGATTAAACCAATATGTACTGTAATTATAAAAAAATACAACTAAAAGATAAAGTAGCAAATTGGTATTATTAGACGGTAATAATAATAGTGTTTTAAATTTGATATTGTAATGATATTTTAGTAATCTATGATATTTCGAAGTAAAGATTGAAACGTTTATAAGAGTTCGTGTTCTTAAATAATAACAATGAAACAGTTCAGAGCAGAACGACGTCACCGCAACATAATTACAATTTCTGATTCGATATCAGAGAACAAACAACTTAATCAGAGAATTCTCACAAAGAATTCTAATAATCCGAACTTCAAAAATGCTTCATTTTATCTATAGGTGCGGGCGTTATGATACTAAGACAAACATCATTACTCCGTAATGACTGTCCAGGCTCTCTATCTTTTGTGTTATCACCCAGACTAAATTCCAAAGAATACAGCGTCAAAAGTCTACCTCTTTAACATCATGAATTCACCCCCGAAGAACCTTATACATGCTCGTTCACGCAGAAATACTACCAGGGGTCATATTTTTGTAAATAATTTATCTCGAACCTGAAAGATATATAAGGTTTTCACGACTTACTCACCATTATTTTTCATGCTGCATCGACTTCGGAAAAAAAATAAAAACGAAACTTATCAAGTACTTTCACTTTGCTCCTTCAAAGTTGCCAACTAATTTACATTCTAGATATGGAAAAGTATAATGTTAAAATGTTTCTAAATTGACGATTTATTTTAGTGGTTCAACGGACTTTTTCTATTAAAAAGATTAATAATATCGAGCGATGAAAGTAAGTAAAAGATAATTATTTTTAATAGACGTATTAAGTACATTAGAGCAGAAAAAGTCAGGGAGCCAGCTGGTCGGTCGAAGGGCAGGCGAAGCGTAGGTAGATGTCGCAGCGAGCAGCGACAGTAATTATCGCCTGAGTCGACGACTCCGGACCGAACGTTCACCCCGAGGGTCGGGCACAATACGCAACTGTCAGGATTGCAGCCATTCTATCACAAATCTTAAACAAATTATATGCAAACGCAATAATAACAATCTTTTGTTACTCGCTTTATTTCAATACTAAGATTATTAAAGTCTCCTATCTGATTAGTTTTATATATTTTCTAATATCACAATTAACTCAATGTACAATTTATTCAATGTACGACTTAATGAAATGACACATAAAATTATAATATGTCATTTTAAAATTATAAACATGAATCTTGTAATAATTGTTACTTGGAAGATCTACGTCTTGCCTTTCTTATTCGAGACGATGCGTGTTATAAAACTGCTGTTGATTGAAAGCGAAAATAATCTACACTCTCGAACGAGTATATTACTTGTAATTATTGAAGTGTAATGTGAAATTCATAATAGCTTATTATTTAGGTAGTGTCGCAATGGTGGGGCGAGGCCTAGCCAAACGGGCCAGTCGACGGCTCACGGTCGTCCGCCACCCACTCGCCGGTTAAGTCCATATAAAGCATATGGGCGCTCCACTCCTCAATAATAACCATATATTATATGAGTTATTTAAAGAAGCAAACGCTGATTAACTAACAAATTAACTACACTACATCTAGTACCCGTAATCTTTTGTTTATACCCTCCAGCGAAGTCTAGCAAACGTTCAAGATCTTTGGAAGTGCAGTTTGAAAGCGTCGACCGTCAAAGGATTATTGACACATCGACAAGTGGCGCTATTGTTCTTTTTTATAAAAGTGCAGACAGATACATGCACTATATGGATAAATACATATTCATGCAAGAAAAATAGCGTACCAGTTATATTTTTATCGTATTAAGCGTTCGGCTCAACGACGACCCACGGCCAAAAAAAAAATTAATTTATTCATATAAATATTTTTTTTTCTTACTGCGTATTAAAATAAAAAATTAATTACATTGCAATTAAAGTAACCATACATTGAGCTATTATAATTACAGGTACAAGGGTTATAACACCTTAATAATATAGTTTTAACTATAGCATTGATGATGAAGAATAGATTCATACAGGTATATATCGTTATTATTACTAAATAAATAAAAAAAAAAACAAAACAAAATAAATAAATAAAAATTACCACCTGGTAGCCCGTTTGCCTACCTAAAATAAAAAAACGTAAATGTTTAAACGCTGTGAATTGATTTGATAATGGGTACTACTTGAGTACTTGCCCACTCTGGACCCCTTCGTTTTAATATTTGTGATATGGCTAAATATATCTTATATTTAGCCTTATCACAAATATTAAAACTTTTTTTTATAATTCAATGTTTTATATTTGCAAAACATATTATCATTAATAACAGCATAATTTTCCGGTTAACATGATAACTATGTCAATTATTAGTCAAGTGGTACGTAGGTATATTGTGTTTCAAAATTTAGTTATTAACCGACAAAAGAACGTGGTTCGACAGTACCCGATTTTTTTATCGTCGTATTACATACAAAATTTAATAAATAAATTAAAATTAAGTAATAATTACTCTATCAAAAAATAAAAATATCCCCAGTTACCTCTGTTTCAATTAATTTTAAATTATACAGCGTATAATAGAAATGTTTTGATAGAAATATCAACAAAATGAAAGGCTGATTAAATGTCAGATGAGACTTCCGAGATGCGGTAGGAGCGGTCCTTCTCATTAAAAGGCGGATTGTGTTGAACAACAATGCGTCATTACCCTCACCTAGTCAAGCGGATTCTCGCGATCCCCGCAAACTTTATACAAATAATTACCATCGCTTGCTAGTGAAAGCTTCCTAGTACTTAGTAGCAAACTGTAAATAATATTACCAGTGGAAATAAACACTGTTATATTTAAGAACAAAATGTATACTCATTTTAATTATCTGTATATATATTATACATTAAAACCTTCTCAAAAAGGGAGAGGACGCCTTAGCCCAGCAGTGGGACATTCACAAGCTGTTACTACTACTTACTATATTGTATATTATTAGTGTAATTTACGTGAATGCTCTTCGTATCTCAGTTTGCGATGGATTTTAGTTTCCGCATATTCATCAATTAGATATCAACTAAAAAATTGTCCTAAGAATTAAAAAGTAGCATAGCCAATTACGTCGCATACGTAAGGACTCTTCACGAACTAGAGTTTGGGAACTCTCGACATTTTCAAAGTCGACAAAGTCTCAAATCTCGAGGCATGCTAGAATAAAAGGCCCGGCAATCCCAGGACTTCGAGTCTTTTATAAATAACTTTAATAAATTTATGGTTAATTGTATTATAAAATTACCATATTAGCCATACCAAATCAAAATTAATTGAACATTAAGTGTTAGTAAAGTAATTTTAAAATACTTATAAATTATAATATAAGTAAGCACCAATGACAAAATAAAACGTATTACGACCGTAAATAGCATGAAGCAAGTCCTGAGTCTCGATTTCAATGATTGTAAAATCTGTCAAAAGTCCCGGGACTTCGAGACACGAAACGTCCCGGGAGCCAAAGCCATTTTGTATTATATTTTATATTTCAATAAAAAAAATGTTTTAACACTTAGAAAATAAACGTATATGTACTTAGCTATATTACATTTTCGAATCGATCGTCGAATTTAAGAAAATAAAAGTGAAATTAGTCAACAATAAGGATATAACACCAGAAATTATTAACAAAATGAGATTTAGTTGATAACTTCCTTCTTTTTGAAGTCCGCTAAAATTACACGAACGATTTTTATATATTTAATACTATATACTATCGTATCGTATATAGTATTAAATATATAAAAATTTACACTCACATTATTACAGTTTTATTAATTTTTACTGGTGGTAGAGCTTTGTGCAAGCTCGTCTGTGTAGGTACCACCCACTCATCAGATATTCTACCGCAAAACAGCAGTACTTGGTATTGTTGTATTCCGGTTTGAAGGGTGAGTGAGCCAGTGTTATTACAGGCACAAGGGACATAACATCTTAGTTCCCAAGGTTGGTGGCACATTGGTGATATAAGCGATGGTTAACATTTCTTACAATGCCAATGTCTATGGGCGTTGGTGACCACTTACCGTCAGGTGGCCCATCTGCTCGTTCGACTTCCTATTCTATAAAAAAAAGAAGAAAAAAATTCTCTCCGTTATTATCGTATCCTTTCCATTACCGTATTACTGTTAGTCGATCTTTGTTTTGGAGGTCGTTGAACTTGTTATCTATGCGTGCTGTAACAGTCTAATAGACTACTTAAATTACGAAACAGAAAATCTGTTGTCAATTTCAAAAATGTCGTTCATTACTTTTTTATTTTACTAGTTACGTCACACATTTTTACGCTAAAGGTACAGATATAATTGTGTAGAAAGGTAATAAAGCCTTTTGCTTAAATTATCATATAGAAATTCGCTAGTCTCAATTATTTTATATTATATACACATTTTTAAAATACACATAAAACTGATTTTACACTTCAATATATTTATATTATTCCGAAATATAAATTACATTACATAATTTAAAATATTACATGAATTACGTTTAAGTATTCTATTTAGAGCTACCGTGGGCGAAATTAATATTTACTAGCATATAATACATGTTACGTGATGTAAAACATATTAAAAACAATTACTTAGTATGTCAAAAAATCCTCATCGTAGGATCGCTTGTCCGTATCGCTTTGCCTTATGATAGCTACGCCACTGTCCATAGGTAAATACTTACCTCAATGTTACCGATTATATATCATACGGCCGCATAATATAAAATATTCAAACGACCGCTTAATATTTTTCATCGCACTTACTTTATATTTGTCAGTTCAGGAAGGCGAGTAGTCAACTCGAAGCGTTGTTAATAATTAAAACATCGTAAATGAAATAATTAATCCCAGTTAACTATCCCCTTACACCAACGCTATCAGCGACCTAGCAATTCAACAAGATAAATTAGTTTGACTATTTGGGGCGCATATTTTAGTGTTTAAACATACGGCTCGGCGTAAAGCTTAAAATAACTTTGTCAATATTATGTACATAGATACAGAGTATACGTTTGGTACGATTTGTTTTCTATTTCCATACATTTATGGTATCATCACAGCAGTACAGTAACAGCCTGTTAATGTCCCACTGCTGGGCTAAGGCCTCCTCTCCCTTTTGAGGAGAAGGTTTGGAGCTTATTCCACCACGCTGCTCCAATGCGGGTTGGTAGATGGTATCATGGTATCATCGCGTGTATAAAACTGCAACAGTTCCTTGAACTGCTTTTACTTATAACAAATCAACAGATCTGTGACCAAATTAGTTGGTCTCGGGTAGTTGAACAAGGGAGGGCGGTGTTGAGAGCGGGTGGGGCAGGACGCAAATAGCGCCGTGACCCGGCCATTGACTCGGTTTATCCTAAACCGTCCCACTACTCTAGTTAAGCCGGCAAGACGCGAGAAGCCGAGCCAATCTGCTGTGGCTATCGACGAATGTTCCACACATTTAGGCTATCGTCATGACCCAATTTTGCCAAATGTACTTTTATTTGAATATATTATAAAAGCGGCTCAAACAGGAAAGTCTAATTTTAACGTTATAATAATCTGTTCATTTACTTTTAAGTCAAAATCACGCTCAATAATAAACATGATACCCGTTAGTAATTTAAATTTGTAAAAAAATATATTTGTTTTTTATAATAATATTACTTTTCAATCAATTTTTAATACAAATCTAAATATAATTATATTATAAATTTTAATAACTATAAATAAAAATTATAATTACTTATATTTAACTGGAAATAAATGAGGTCCTAATTATTTTTAATCTTCATAATAACTGGAAAGCAATTATAAAAGAACCAAACTTTGTAAATGACACGTTTGCTTTAGTGGTTATGTTCTCTGTGTTTGCTTATATTGAACGAAACATTGAGTTAAAGTTACAGTTGACAAATTTCAAATATTTCACTATTAAATACAAAACAAAAATAATAATAATTTATCACATAATAATACAAACAAATGATGAACAAAACGAAACAAAAAATAAACATTTTCCTAAAAACAAACAGATGTAAAATATCTAAAGCCGTAGTGAAATGAAAATAAATATTTCAAAATGGTTTTAGGCAAACAAACTTCTAACAACGTTTTTTATTTAGCGTCAATACGCTTAGAAGTATATAACGTAGGTATCCATTGATTTATAACATCTTCGTAAATGACTCAACATCTGTTAAGGAAAGATATTTAATGCATACGACATAATTAGACTCATCCTTTTTATAAGTATTTCCTCATTAGTCAGTACAAAAGACGAGGAAGGAACTACGTAATAAGGCATGGCTCATGCGTGCAATCTTTTTCAATACAGGCATACCATAACTCCTGATTATGCTAATGTAGCCGTGATTCTGTCGGTATCTCCCATAAATGAAGCTTGTGCTACCATTAAAAGTGGATTATGAATATGCGACTACGGTACGGGATTAAACATTTCGCTTTTGAATAGGTTGTAAATGACATACGAAATTTCAAATACATTAAAGTGCTTTTTATTATTATAAAGCTGTGATTTGTATACATTTTAAAGTTTTTTTTTTCTATTATAATAACATTGACTAAGCATTAGAAGTAGAATTAAAATCAAAAAAAGCAAATTTCCGTCTCCGCAAGGTAAAAACATCTTTCCTGTGGTAAGTACTCTATAAAAAAATTAAGATTATTTCTCATTTTACTACATACATTTTATGCACTCAGAAGTAATCAATATACATGGCATATTATTCTACACAATATATTCATCCAGGGCATATGTTCGTTTCTTCTCAGTTCTTCGCGGGGGACTCATTTTGATCCAATAGAATTAAATTTTGATACTTGACAATCCAAAATCAAGACTTTTTCAATAAAGCATATTTTGATTTTTAAATATAATAAGTAGTTATTCCGGTAATAAAACTAATTAAGAAAACAAAAGAACGAATTCATTAACTACCCAGTACCCACTAATCATGTATTCTACAAAAATACTTGGTATTGCTTTGAAGGACGAGTGAGCCAGTGCAATTACAAGCGCAAAGTACATTACATCTTAGATATCTTTGTTAGCAGCGCATTATTAGTGCAAGGAGTGTTAATTACTTCTTGCAGTACCAGTTTATGGATGAGAGTTACCACATATTATCAGATCATTTGCTAGACTGCCTTTCTAATATAAAATAAAGAAATAAAATCAGAAGCATCGCTAACAACGCAGCTCTAGTGACAAAACCATTGTTATTACTAACACGCTCTAACATCACTCGGATTCTCGACCTTCAGTTGTAAGACTTGTAAGCGATGAACGTAATGCAACTGCGAGAAACGTTCAATCTCTCATGCATATAATTCTTTACATAGTTAGACAATTTGTTTTACTAGCGCTCGCTCTGTATAATTGAAATTCGACCGTAACCATTATTGAAAATTTGAGGAAAATCTATATAAATTTGCATGCATTGCATGCAAATTTATATAGATTTTTGCATTTTTTTACATTTTTTTACATTTTTTTACATTGCATTTTTTTACTCTTTTTATATATTTTTTAATATTAAAGCTAGTCAATAAAAACCAAAGAAAAAGAAAATCTGCTGATAGAAAGAGAAGAAATAGTTACTGAACTGTTTTGCTTTTGCCTGTTCATGTAATATAATATGTATGTTATGTATGTAATAGATATTAAAACATTTTAACATCGATGAATAAAAAGTTTATAGATCATTTTAAGCAAAATATTTTTCATTAAACCAAGAGTATTGAGAAATAGTGTGTCAATGCTTAAATTGAAAATCGAATTATTTTATCGGGCCGTAACTGCCATATTTTTAAGCTTTATTCCTATATAATTGTTCTATCAAAGGCTTATATATTTTAATAATAAACTTGTTACTTTCATTATTCCGTACCGTACCGTAACAGCCTGTGAATGTCCCACTGCTGGGCTAAAGGCCTCCTCTCCTCTTTTTGAGGAGAAGGTTTGGAGCTTATTCCACCACGCTGCTCCAATGCGGGTTGGTAGAATTCACATGTGGCAGAACTTCAGTGAAATTAGACACATGCAGGTTTCCTCACGATGTTTTCCTTCACCGTAAAGCACGAGATGAATTATAACCACAAATTAAGCACATGAAAATTCAGTGGTGCTTGCCCGGGTTTGAGCCCACGATCATCGGTTAAGATTCACGCATTCTTACCACAGGGCCATCTCGGCTTCATTATTCGCTTTTCGCTATTATACTATTATTATATATATATTCGATTTTTTTCATCAACTCTCCTTTCATCACTCTCTTGTTGGATGATATGAATATGAATATAGGAATGTAATTAACAAAACATCCCATAGTCGAATCAATTTGGTTGACTGTAGGAACAAATTGTCAGTATAAGAATATTGTCTGGCTGCAATGAAAAAATAAATAAACGTAAAGTTCCTGCGAATACTATTGACATTATTCAATGAAATGAAATACGACCGCACATGAAAGTTAATTAGACGTAAACTGTTACAACTCATTGTACATACGCAGTTATCTGACGCAGACTTTATTTTATCCTGTCACCAAACGCACACTTTCAGCTTTGGTTTCACACGCTTTGTTCAAATACAATGAATGTCTATGTTCTTTTTGTTTTCATTCAGACGACCTTTGTTGATAATAAGCAATATCGCTACTTATATAAAAGAAATCAAGCGACGTGAGATTATTAACATTTATCATCAGAATACGTATTCTTATACATTTATAGATACTTAGAATTCCATGTTGATATCATGTTCTCAGCTTCTGTTGACTCAAGACATGCGGTTTCTGTTCATTGACTTCAGTTGACTTTGAATTTATTTTAATTGGCTCCGAAATTGTGTAATAGCTTCTTAATGCACCGTAAAACTATTTGCCGACAGATACAAGGATTTTGTGGCGCTTCCCACGTCCGTTGAATTGGTTTACGTCAATGCGGCCATCAAGTCGAAAATATCCATCCAACACGCGAGCTCTAAACGCTTAAAAAGCATGTCAATCAATTTACATTAGGCTTGCTGGCTTCATATAGTACGAGCACCTCGACATGGCTTCGCACGGATGATAATAATAATGTTCTATCCTTTTATAATATATAAAATAATTAAATATAAGCAAATATTAAGATAAAAATATTATCGAGGTAAACAATTTACCCACCCGCATTGTCATAATACATATTACCGCAATATATATAAAACCGCGAATCAAATTACAAAATTTAATTAAGAGACGTTTTCAATTAATAATTTGTACTTTGATAAGGATTAATATTGTTGTTTTCGTCTACTTTTAAGAAAAAAAAATTATTGATTTTTTTATTTATAAAAGATAGATAATATGTAGTCGCTGAAATTTCGTTTTACGACACGTTGGAGGTCCACAAATCTTTCATACAATTCTCATGTGTCTGTTATAGCCCATTCTGACGTTATAAACTTTATGACGCTCCTGTCACTGAGCCCTCACATAGACTCCAATTTTCTCAGCTGACTCAGTCAAGTGGCGCAGTCAAGGCCAGCCCAACGCAATGCACTATTCAGAAAAAAATTGTTGTTGGCAACGATCACTTGGAAATCGCTTGATTAATTGTTTTTTCCGTCGACTATATTGATGTAAAATAAAATTTCAAAAAATGTAAATCAAACAAATGTACTTTATAAGATTAGGCTCATTAAACACTCATGTTAAAGGACGTAACATGTAGGATAATAAGCTATGATTCAAAAATATCCAAGTTAAACATACCATATATTCAATCCATATCCGCCTTGAAATTATAAACTAAAATAATAAAAAGTTTTATCTAAATAAAAAAAAAACCAACCAAAATAAACATTAGTATAAAGAATGAATTTCCTTATAATTTATTTTCTTAAATAACCGTTTATAATAAAGGTTTTAAATAATGGCAAATATTAATAAGTTATACATAAATGGACGGTTGGTTGGTTTTCTTGTTGAAAAGCCTTATCGCTCTTTGCCAATGATTTGGAAACTAAAAAAAACATTGGTATATAAATATTGAGCGACAATTGAATATATTTTTTACAAAATATTAAGTGTTCCCAATTTCATTATAAGATTTAAAATGAGGGTATTTATTACTTCATTGTTGCGCCACCATTATGTAAGTGAACGTTATGGACACTGCGCTTGACATTTACAGTAGGGGAACGAATCGAGAACCATCTTTGACTGACACAAATTTACTTGTACATAGTATCATTAAATGCAATGGAACTTTAGTTTACACAAATAACTCAACAAACAAAAAATCATTGCAGGAAAAACTATCAAGCAATATTATTATTAATATGTTATTTGTATGTTTATATTTTATATGTTTGCTCGCCCTACGTTAAGTGACAATTCCACAGACTTTCACTTAGAGAAGAAACAATCATTTCCATAATCAAAAAAACACGGTATCTAACACATTTCTTGTCTCTCAATTACACTAGCTCACTCACATCCGGAACACAACAATACAAAATTTTTAACGGTTGAATAAATCACAAAGCCCTTCTGGTAAAATCTGGTATTTGTATGTACGTAGGTAGCTATCCTTTTCTAAATGTTACACAATTATATCGTTACTAGAACAATTCCTTTGCCCCTTGATTTCTGGATCTTCCTTGATTTCTGGAAGAGAAAGTTATTTAATGATAAGGAGGCATTCTAGGTGTTTTAATTTGATGGACATTAAAGTTTAGTATTACCATTTTTGTTCATATTCATTTAAGCAATCAGTAGTATATACGATATATCATTATTGCACTAATAATCGTAACACACAAATAGACAACGTTAAGATCATTCGTTAGTACCAAGCACAAACACGATTCCTTTCCTAACCATTCCTCATTAGTATTGTAAACGGGCTTACACTCTAGACGAAACACTTGGTACTCGTAATACAGCCTATCATCATGTTATGAAAACCAAGACCGGTTACGAAAATATATCAATCGTAAGCATTCGTCGGAGCATATGTTTAATATTATTGTACAGATCAATGCATCGCCTCGCTTACAACACCTTCTTACTATAATGTTAAATGCAAGAACAGAATATCATTATATACATATTATATTATAGTCAATTTAATAAGAAATTATTGTTAATTCAGCAAAGTTAACCGCGTGACCTATAAAAATTTACTCAGTATTTTATTGCATAGTTATGTAGCAAAATGTTTGTCGTACTTTTCCTTGCATCAATATTTTATTAATATAAAATATATCTAACATCTTAGTTATCATTTAGAAACATAGTGCTTTCCCGACGGCTTCACTTCCACGGCTGTCAATCTCTAAGGAGACTAGACAACTGCACAAGAAATATAAACAAGTCTGTTCACAAACACAGATGCACTCTCTATTCCCTCATTCTCATAATCCGATGGAACAATAACAAACGATCGGAGAGAGTTCAGTCGCTGGACCAGACCAACGGCTTTATCTGTTTTCCTACGTATGGAGTGAACCCACAACTTCCAACTTCTAGACTCCAGGTTATGACTAGACTGATAATTTTTCGACAGAAAAATCAAATTTTTTTTTATTGGGCGGCCCAGGGGTTTGAACCCAGGATCTGCGACTTACTGCAGGTTATGACTAGACTGATAATTTTTCGACAGAAAAATCAAATTTTTTTTTATTGGGCGGCCCAGGGGCTTGAACCCAGGATCTGCGACTTTATAAGATAGCCACGAGACCAACAAGATTAAGCAGCTGTAAAAACTTTCCACATATAACAGCTGTTTTAACAAATTATAGTTCAATTTATCAAAACAAACTACAGCTGTACAAATAAAAATAATACTACGTCATCTGAGGTTTTTCTCTGAACCATCACCTGTTCACGCGAACATTCAGTGTAAAAATCGAATTACCGTTAGACATGTGTCATCGTGTCCTCAATACAACTGCCAATATGTTGCCCCTACAAAAACTTGTTATTCACGTATACCCTTTTCAACTTAGGTCAAATTCACAGAATAAAACCTCATTTCATTAAAACTCACGAACAATACGTCATATTCAATAGTCACCAATGTCGGAACATTAACATCAATATATCCAACAAAATAAGCTTGAGCCAAACAGCGCACTTAGTAAAGTATCAGTTTATAAATTTCCCACCGCTGGGACAAGTTAGTTGATACACATGTGACAGTTTTTCATCCGACATATGTAGGTTTCCTCACGATGTTTTCTTTCACCGCCAAGCATGAGTTGAACTGTAAACACATTATTACTACTACTACGCAATATGTGGTTAACGTGCTGTTACCACTGGGCCATCATGGATCAATTGAATATTATCAATATTCAATGGTTTAAGAATGTCGGCCTTCATAAAATATTCCTAGATCATTCTAAACATATTCTGATAATTATAACTAACACGTTTCACGACAGATGTATTTCTCATACGTCTTATTAAAGAATGGCTGAACAGAAAGCAGATGTAGCCATTGCCAACAAAATAGCTGGCCATAGCGTTATTTATTATCACGAAAGTTGGGCGTGTGAATTAGTCCACCGTTACCCAATATTATAACTAAAAACTAAGAACGCTTATTCGTACATTTTTTTTAATTCGTGTAATCAAGATTTTGTGTAATGGAATAAATTATACTATTATATATTTATTTATTTTTTATTCATAATTTTTTTTTTTTTATAGAATAGGAAGGTGGACGAGCATATGGGTCACCTGATGGTAAGTGGTCACCAAACGCTCTTAGACATTGGCATTGTAAGAAATGTCAACCATCGCTTATAGCCAATGCGCCACCAACCTTGGGAACTAAGATTTTATGTCCCTTGTGCCTGTAATAACACTGGCTCACTCACCCTTCAAACCGGAACACAACAATATCAAGTATTGCTGTTTTGCGGTAGAATATCTGATGAGTGGGTGGGTAATATATATAATATATTATATATAGTACTATTATATATACAGCTATTAAATTTTCCAATGTTTTATAAAAACCTGTAAATATATATATAGATCGATAAATTGCATTTTATTTTTGTGTTAAAAGTATAATAACAACCAGTACAGCCTATTCCAATCGCAGACAGACGACAAACCTTAGAATTACATATTCCATACGATTTGCTAATAGCTCAGCTATATTACGCACTACAAACAGCTCTCTTAACTACTTATATCTACTTTAATTTTACTTCCAAAATTCTACCATTTTATGTATGTCAATTCAATGTCAAAGTTGTTTATTTATCTTTACTATTCCTGTGATTGGAATGAAATAGATGTACCAGTGCTGTGTAGAGACTTCTTGCTCATTATTATTTATCATATTTTTTTAATTTATCAATTGTTAATTTAATTTAATCATATTATAAACAATCAGTGCAGCAAAAACCAGGCGTAGAAAGTTAAATAAATAGCTAAAATAAACATCTTTTTCCTTTTTACTTCCGAACGGGGTCTTTGAGGCCTTTGGGGCCTCATGCTTGTGGTATTGTTTTTTCATTTCATTTGATATTTTTTAAATTGTAACTTTTAATGAAAGTATTTATAACGAAAATAACGTGTGTTTTCATTGCCTTGTATTTATTTGATTCAAACCGTATTTTGAAATCGTAAACATTGACGAGAACTTTAGCAATTAAGAAATAAGCAATTTTAAATGCATTGTAATCTTATAACTATGAAATCTTATCATCAATTCAAACAACATTTATTTTTATATATTTCACATCAGTTATTTGTTCTAGAAAAATGCATATCAAGTCGTTATCGTGAAATATAAAACGATAAGTTTTTATTTCCATATCTATCAGTCGCATCCGTTAATCTCCGTCAACAGAATGTTTTCCTACTCTTATCAATGAATGACCAGCGCATATAGTGATAATTTTGGGTGATATTATTCTTTATTATAATACCTACGTAATCAATAATCGAAATACATTTTATTAAAATCGACTCTAGCTAGCTAACTTCTTAGTGATAGGTTTTTGGGCAAGCCCGTCTGGATAGGTACCATTCTACTGCCAAACAGCAATATTTAGTATTTTTGTGTTCTGGTTTGAGGGATGATTGAGCCAGTGTAACTTTAGGCATAAAATAACATTTCAGTTCCCAAGTTTAGTGGCGCATTGACGATGTAGAGATTGTTTAATATTTCTTACATGTCTATAGGCGTTGTATACATATATATTTCTTTGTCGCACTTCCAAAAAATGGATTTCCTTAACAGCTCAAGTGTTCAAACGAGGCATGAAGAGGCAATTTGCGGGCAGGCAAGGCGGGGGCGGCTACCATTCTTCCCGACTGTACTGGCCGACGTCGCGTTTGGACTCTACTACCACTTACCATCGGTGGAGTTGTCATTTGCCCTCCCGGCAAATATAAAAAAAAATACGCGATGGTTACAGATTAATAACAAATAGATAGAAATTAAAAAAATGTATTGGCATTTTCACAGATTATATAAATGTAAAAGTACACGTTCGGAACGTTCTACCGCCAAGTAACAGCAAGAAATTCATTAGAAATATAATGTATTTATATTTCTATCAAAAAATCCATTGTTTTAGATACGAGTGTATGAACAATATTAGAGTATTTCAGATAACGTTTGTATTATGAATATAAGCGTTATCAAACATTCAATTAGTCATATTTATTAAACAATCCACCCGTACAAAAGTTCGTACAACTCACGTAGTTACGATTGATGCTAGTCAGCAATTACTTACGTTTTAGTGTGATGGTCTAGTGGATGAAACACGTGAATCTTTACCGAAAATTGCCGTTTCAGAACAGCAAATATCACTAAATTTTCATATGCTTCGTTTTTGTTTATAAATCGTCTTACGCTTGGCGGTGAAGGATAACTATTATGTCGTGTATTGAAGAGTGAAGACCTCTTAAAAGAGTTAAGAGTCTTTAGTCCAGCCATGGGACGTTTATAGGCGGTTACTTTACTTTTCTTAGCGTAATTTAGTGTTAATTTTCAAACTCACAAGAACTCCTGGAAGACGATAATTGCCGTCATTATTGCTTACTCATTAAACAACGAGGTCATAGTATTAACGACCTTACTTATAAACGTTATAACCAGTGAATCACATCGATTTATCTCTTTCTATCATCAATAACCTGACATTCGACAGAAGAAGACAAAACAAAGCATACTATGTAAATATAATACAATACAAAGATCATTAATTAATTATTGTTTAAACAATTTCTTTCTGAACTGTTTATTTTAAATAATTTACTTTACCAAGCTTAATGCTTCTTACATTACCAAGAAATATGTCTGTTAAATGCAGTGCGTAATGTCAAACTTGTCGATGATTCAACATGAATGACGCTAGATACGTAAAACGTAATGTACTCTCAAGATAGATAAACATACATACTGTCATCACTGGAACGCCTATCAGAAGAATCAACATTAATAAATAACTACCGACTTTTTCTTGGTTACTGTTTTATAACAGTATAAATATATTACATTATTATGTATCAAATTATAATAATAATAATAATAATAATATCCTGGGACATTTTTCAAACACAGCCATCTGATCCCAAATTAAACTTGTACAAAGCTTGTGCTATGGAAACCAGACAACTGATATACTACATATACTATTTTTCTCTTGTAAATACATACTTATATAGATAATTACACCCAGACTCAGGACAAACAGACATGTTCATGCACACAAATGTCTGTCCTGGTTGGGAATCGAACCCACAACCTTCGGCGTGAAAGGCAAGTATCTACCAACCACGCCAACCGGCTCGTCAATCAAATTATTTCTACTTTATGTTTAATTTCTACTCTTCCGTGCTTTGATTCAGAATACAGTAAATAAACAGAAATATTCATAAAACTTACATTAAATTTTAATTTAGTTTTTGCTCGTTTGAAATCATTATTTCTAAACAGAAATATAATTATTTTTCTAAGAAAATATATACTCATATCGATTAATTACTACACAATTTGCTATTGTTTTATTACGGTCTGTGTATGACATGATGTCCTGGCTGATCTCAGCCACGGAGGCCATTCTCGAGGGAGAGTAACCGACTGTGCAGGACATGTTAGAAGCTTAAGCGTAAATACAAAAAAAAATTCATAATACGATGGGACTGTAAATCCGACAACTCCCGAAACGTGCAAGCGTGCTGCGCACATGCCAAGGACCAACGGCTTTACGTGCTTTCCGAGGCACTGGACTGTAAGCATTGCAAAAATCTAAGCTCCGAGGTTCTACTAAGAGTTTTTCACTTTTTATTAGCTATTGAACCCAGACCTCGTGATAACCCTTATAAATTAGATACTCGACTATCGAGGCGATCATTACCTATTTATCGCCTAGTTCAATACGCTTAAGGACTAAATTCTACTTCAATTAGCTTAAATAATCCAAATTACTCGCTTGGTAACTCCTATTGTACTTTTAAACGATGACAGCGTTTAATATTTAAATAGAGATGGACTAAGCAGAATCAATAAATATGTATATTTGCACATGTATGTAACACGTTTAGGAAATTAAACTCTATCCTTGTATATTTATCATATATTTTTGTCCAGCAGGACAATGTGTATGTGTGGTTGTGTAATACATGATTTGTGTGATGTGATGTACGTTGTGTGAAGCGCTTATCGCTCGGCAGGAAGTGGTTTGGTTTATTATTCGTGTCGTGCATCATACGGCTGCGTGCGCGAGCGCAAGCGACCGAGCTACGGGAGAATTTCTAAGCGCTATCCAGATATGACACTAACGGGACAATGATATTATCTTTAATTAACCACACTTATACATAGCAAAACTATGTACTCATAAGGTATGCCTTAACTAGTCATACTGGCTATTTTCTTAATTGTTTAATAACACTGTAAAGGCCGCGCTTATAATAACTGTAAAAAAACTTTTTAATAAAGAACTTACAATAACAATATTTTTAAAATTAATAACATAATAAGACAAACTAGCTAAAATATTTTAATTACTATTAATACATAAATAGAGGCCGAGATAGTGCAGTGGCTAGAACACGTGAATCCTTATTAAAGTTCGCAGAATCAATTCCGGGCAATCACCGCTAATTTTCCTATGATTCATTTGTGATTAACATCGCCGCTGCTACAATGTGGTGTAATTCCACTGGAGCGACGTGGTAGAATAGGCTCCAAACCATCTCTCTAGAAGGAGAGAAGACATTCGTCTAACAGTGGGACGTACATAATATTACTGTTTATAAATAACAATGAAATCATTAAAGTAATGCTTGCCGATAAGTAGTATTTTGTGTGCCTAAACTTTATCTCTAAAAATTTCTTGAAAGTCATTGCTAACGATAAATCTGCGATAAGTTGGGGGCCTTTTTTCTTTACGCAGAAAAGGTACATAATTATACTATTAGAAAAACAAGAAGGTTTTCAATACGGCCGTATTTTTTGTGCTGATGAACCTCTTTGGTATCGCCAATAATTGTGAACCGATTTAGACATTCCATTTTGAATCCTAAAAATGGAATAAAGAAACAAAACTATTTTTTTTTTCACTTATTCTCTGTATATTATTCGATATCTTCGTCGATTTTTAATAGATAATAGAAATAATTTTTAACGAATAGAAAATTATTTAAGGGGAATTCCATATAAATTAAATAAAAATCAAACACTAAAGGTGAAAAGCTATGTTTTCATAAACAACGCCGTCTCATTTGAGTCCCGTGTTTAAACTTCCGTAACCATAATTAATATAGAAGCTATTATACAAGCACTCATTTATCACTAAAAGATAAAATTAAATACATTAAAAACTGGCTTTCATAATTCGCCCTGTAATCTGTATGTCGATGCTAGCAAACTGTTTGGGGTTACCCGGTAGTATTGGTACTATGAGACTTTAAATTGAAACCACCAGATAGAGTATTTGGTCTCTCTCTTAACAATTTAACAAAAACTTGTTAAGTACTTGTAAAAAAACATTGTTATAGCACGATGTAAAATATATCTAACGCCACCTATTGATGAAAAGATAAATTAAAATGACATTTGGCATAATGTTTTTTGATCTTGAACACAAACAAAACAAGGTAAAGGCTATTTCGGATAGGAACAATTACGACAAAGGTAACTGATTAGATTGGTATGGTAAATATTTATGTACTATTTTCAAATTTTCAGTTTAAGTGTACATGCTGGTAAATTTTTATAATGCTTTTTTATATTTTCATTGAAAATATTCATTTGTGACAAATATTAAAAAGTCATACTAATAGGTAAAAAAAAATCTTACGTTGAAAATAAACAGTTCTGTTCTATTGTAAACATTTTTCGTCCTTGTCGCCTCACAGAACAGGTTTGACGACAGCCATTGCAGGTCACCTCGCATTACTGTGCCAAACACCCGCTGATCCGTGAAAATTCAACGCCTACATGTTTAACTCCTCGATTTTTATCAACAACACGCTCGCTACCTGAAATTATGACTATGCCTCACGGTTCTCGCATGTGGCAATAATACTGCCCACGGACCACTCTCACGAACAGCTCATGCTGTTATTAAAACCTAGTTTTTATTTTAAGTTATTGAAATATTAACCATTCCCGGCCTTCGTTCGCATTTCATTTTTTTTATATGTCTTGCAATTTCTATTCCTTTGTCCTTACTCAGTACTCAGGCTGCTTCTATATTTTTCATTACAATCAATTCAGTGGCTTAGTCATAACGAAGTCATGAACAGACAGAGTTACTACCAAATGGCGACAACCAAATGAGCCACCTGATGGTAATTGGTCACCACCGCCCATAGACACTGGGGTGGTAAGAAATAATAACCATACCTTACCTCGCCAATGCGCCACCAACCTTAGGAACTGAGATGTTATGACCCTTGTGCCTGTAGTTACACTGGGTCACTCTTCAAACTGGAACGCAACAATACTAAGTACTGCTGCTAGCGGCAGAATATCAACCAGACGGGCCGGCACACACCCTACCAACAGGGTAAATTTCGCTTTTATATAATTCCTATACGACAAAACACGAACGATAAATGATAATACATAATTAGAAATATGTACTTACCTAAAATATATCGTCAAAGTTATTGAATCATGAAGAACAACAAGCTGTACCTTTTTCGCGACCAGCAATACACGATACATACGTTGAAACAAATGAAAAAAAATTAACATGCCTGCAAAGGTTGTCTTAATTAACGTGTGGAGCGAGAATATGATGCAACGTTTAACTCTGTGGTTTAACTCTTCCACTGATTTTATAGAAAAGATAAAAACTCGCTATAATGTAAGTGCGCATTACTTCCTTTTGATACAGTCGAGTTTTTAAAGCTTTGAGGCTTAAATGTAGTATATAATGTTATAACCGTCTGTTACTAAGCCTTTTTTATATTTTAATACTTATATAGTTTTTATCTCAAAAAGGTTTTTAAACGTTAAAATTTGAGTACGAAGCTTTATTTACTTCTATGGTAAAATGAAAAAAATGTAGTTCTAATTACTTCATTTCTGATTGCAATCATTAATTCTTTTGAAATGCGGATCAATAGCAGATACTGAAATAAACAACCAGTTGAGTGTATAAAACAGCTCTGTAAACGAGACGAAAACCATTTGCATTTGCACTTAGCAGGGATGCGAGCGGCAAAAAAAAAGTCTGACCGTAACCCGAGAATTCACGATGTGCCGGCGCAAGACTAACAATATTTTTATTATAAAAAAACCGTTCCGATTCATTCTTAAATACATACTACAATAAACCTTATTGACGCATAGTTTAAAGATTTCATTCTAAAAGATGCATTATTTATATAAAATTTATTAAAAAATAAATAATATATGAAAAAAAATTGTCAATAACAAGTCGTCTTTACAAAAAATGTGGAACTGTGTGTGTGTGAAGTAATTTTAAAAAACTCTAATAGGGCTAGTCAAAGAGTTAAAGATGTCTGTCTTCAAGAGAACCGGATGAACCAATCAGCACTCGGTGAGTCACAGCAAAGGACCACGCACGCGCTATCGTCCTATAATTGAGCCCCTATTCTTGAATGTGGATGTTTATCCGTAGTGGATGTGCTCTGATCTCTCATTCGCACTTCAGACCGAATACACATAAAAGTGGCGACAGGATGAGATCAACAGCGCGATACGGAGTAAACCGATGTGGGCTACGTCATCGTTATAATATCTCGTTTCATTAGATATGCGTTAATATTATGATGCGTTGCAACTATTATTATATTTAACTTAAAACCAAATACAAAATACGAAACTTGCTTTTGTTAAAACTGTAACATTGAATACAGAAATTTACGAATTCGTATACGACATAATGTATTTCTGTAACATTGTATTGTTGTTACAAAATTATTACAAAACAATTTTCTCATTACGTTGAAGTAGCATAATTAATTTATGTTTAATATAATTCGCGTATAATTGAAATAATAATGAACAAGTGCATAATTAGGTTGTAATAATGTTCAATGGAAGAAGTCTTAATAATAGTTTATTTACAATATGAATTAATATTATCGAATTTAATTTACGCAATACTAATTAATTAAGTACAATTCGTTTCGTTTTTTTTCTTAAACAAGAATCAATTTACGAATTACCTTTAATACTTTAAGAACGATACTAATTATTTTGAAACATAAATTTAAATTATAAAAGAATTGCAAGCGCGTGTATTTAATTTTGTTAATCATATGCAAGTTACTCCTCGAAGTGATATTGCGCAAATCGTTCTTTGAATCGCTTTCTACGTTGGCGTCACGTCCCTGCCCTGATAAGCCGACTTATCTTACGTAAATCCCTCACTGCACATACCAGCTGTGCAATTTATGAATTACCATCATTTTTACAAGTGTATAAACTTGGTAGTATAGAATATAGATTGCGTTTATGAGCATTTATAAAATACTAATACTAACCGTCTACATACCTAACTACCAACATACCTAAATTAATAGTATGTTTTTAAATATAATTAAAAACGTTTTTAAATATTGATTATAGAGCACCTTGCTGCTTCGCAAGCTATTTTAATATTCAAGAATAATTGACTTTTATGCCAAATTTTTCCAGGCGATTTTGATGAGAAACCATCCAAAACATCGACTTTCGCATTTATAAAATAATCATATTTTAAATTTCAAGCCGAAGAATTTCATAAAAAAAGTTTGTACCACATATATTACTACTCTTTTCATATGTGAGTATTAATTATTAATTTGACTTATACATATTATATTTATTTATTTAATAATAAGGAACTACAGAAGTACATATAAATGCACCACCAATTACTGGAGAACACAAAGAGCACTAGAATATTGTAAATAACATTAATTAAAAATAATTAATTAAACTTAATTATGTATCACATTAACAATGATGTGATATTTAATATAAATGATTAAAAATATATTTAACAATTACATATACATAGTATATAGCTGTGGTAGATGGTTTCTTTTGACTAGATTTTTCTTAATGATTATCCCGAAATCGCCTAGTAGCTAGAACACGTAAATCTAAAACAATGATTGCGGCTCAAGCATCACCGATATATTAAATGCTATAATTGGGTTTATAATTCATCTCGTGGTGGGTGTTGAAGGAAATATCGCGACACTTAAATGTATTTGGGTGAAATTCTGCCACGCGTTTATCCGTAGCGAATTTAATAAAATAACTCAATTACATCGCCAATTATCGGGTCCAGATTTTCTTCTTTTGGCATTAAACCAACTTATATTAGGAATGAGTCATTTTGGACGATAAATATAAAGTTTGTATAAAATTGATACACCTCAACCTATCTGAATTTGACATAGCTTTGAACATTCTCGACTAAACAAACATATTGTATTAATATGAATCGGTCAAGTCAAAACTTTCGTGATCACTGCAGACGATTCATTATTTACATAAAATATACAATAATTTACCTATACGTTCTAGCACTTTTATATAAAACATAACATTATATAAATGTTTATATTATGCTTCCCCGACCTCGCACTTGACCTACATTACGAATATGTCGTAAAAAAACAAATCTATTATATATTTAAAATATTTTCTCTTTACCAAAATTAATTTTATTCGCTCATATGCAAACATAACTCGGTTGTCTGCCTTAAAAATGATTATTTTCGTTTATAAATACAAACGAATCGCCTGTACTTGTAAATTGAGATGTAATTATGATATCAACTACATCCTACTAATAAGTTAATTAAATTATAATCAGCAGTATTTAGAAATCATTCACATTTAGAATCAATTGTCTAATTGTCTAAAAAGTCTAAATGATGTACTTAGGTGACCTTATTGCAAATGATAGTTGGGCGTACAAAATATATCAAGACCAATTTTATTAAAGTTTATGTAATCGACGACATAGTTTTGCAAGGCAATGTCTCTCCCTAATTATGTAAAAACTATTTCGACTTAGGGGCTTCCTATTGTTCGTTGATGGTACTATGGCAGAACACTTCACGCAAGTGACAATAACACCTGTATAAAGCGTTAGAGTCAATCGTGATACATTAACGCAGCGAATACGAAATAAAAACGATTAATCATTTTATATATAAGATCCAGCTTCGTGTTTTCACGAACTTAAATGTTTATTTTAAAATTATAAAAAAAGAACAAAATACGTTTAATATAGCCGTTTTATATAAAAACCTTAAAATATAGCAACGAAAGATGTCCGGTTAAATGACGTCAAGACAGCAAAGCCTCTACAGGCTCCCACGTTCGCTTTCTATAGGCGATCTTGGAGATCGCACGTAATCAACCTGTAATATAAAACACTTTGCTTGATTTTTACTAGCAAACTGGCACTATCTTTTGCAATTTCGCCTGGGAAAGGAAAAAAATATTAAATTATTAGTACATTTTTAACACAAGACGTTATTCTAAATCCAGAAACGTGTATGGAAATAGTTACTTGCCTTGTTATAAATGGGACGATAATATAAGCTGGAAGAAATTCAAGATTAGATATCCAATGCTCCAAAAAACGTAACGACATTTCATTTATCTTTCGTAAGTAGGTATGTTAATTTATCAATCATAAAAAGAATACGCATTTATGCGAGTACCTATTTCTTTTTTATCTTGATATATTATAGATTAATAAAATATTATAAGTAATAATAAAAATATAATTGTATATGAAAATCATGTACATTATTATTATCACGTTTATACTATTTCATTCATTTTCAAATAATGAAAACAAAATACCTCTTATTTACGAATATGTAACTCCTTAGACTGAGTATACGAATTACAAACAACACGATACTTCCTCTCTGACCTGATTTATTTCCTGTAATTGTATGTATATTCTTTTCAACAATTAGTCATTTACAAGCGCTGGCTACATTGGCTATTTGCCACCATCACGATGAACGTGAGTCAGGCCTATAAGCACGTCTGATTCTTGTTCGATTTCAACTGCCTCGCAGCGCATATTTCAATACAATTAGCAACTTGTAGCAGAATATCGCTAGTTTTTGTTAGCCGCCTGTGAACACGCGATTTCACCGGGAAACTCTGTACGATGATACCTTTCGCTTGATTCAACGCCGGATAAAGACAAGAAAAAAGTTGCTCTACTTCCCAATGACATTTGTTACAACGCTCCTAGGAAGCATTCGTTTCTACAACTTAGGCTCTTACGATTCTATTGATTCTTATCAAATCAACATAGTTTTATTGTGTTTGTCAGTATCTATGTATGTTAGGGCGATTGCAAATGTTTTTGCTAGGAAAACTAAAAGGAATTTGAAAATAGGGCAATATAGGTTTATTGCCTTGTTAAATATTACATGGGTATTATATACTGGTCAAATTTTAAGTACTGATTTGTTATAATTAATTATTTTGACCAAAAAAAAATTTTTTTTACGCTTTAGGTCCGTATAGCAATAAAACAGGAACAAACCATAACATTAGACTCCCGATTATTCCGTATTCGTTACTCGGAAACGAATGACGTTACAAAATATTGCCAGTGATAAAAACTTTTAGGAGAAGACAGGCTAAGAAGTAATTTTGAAGTTCTTCTCCAAGATCATGTTAATCCTATACATTAATTATTTTTCAATGTTATAACATTTAAAAATATTATTTTAGGTGTAAGCTGTTAGTAGAAGCACATTGTAATAAATTAAACCAACAATAAGACAATCTACAATAATATTAATATTTTTTCATTTATTTACGCAAAACGTATGCTATCCCTCCAGTAAACTTTACAAAACATATTTACGTCGGCATTGAACTTTAGGCTAAACATTAAGGGGTAGAGATGACATACGTTTGGCACCGCACCAACCACTGAACCTCAATAAACAGTAAACAAAGTTCATATTTAGACACATAAAGCACTAATATCACCGCAATATCCGTTTCAAATTAGATTATGCTTTAGAAATATATTTATTAACAGCCACTGATTCAAATATTGATCAAATTTTATCTAGCTGTATATTAGCACGTGAACATTGAAGCATGTCATACAATATCTTAGTTTTTATTATAAAAATATTGAAATTAACCTTATATAATGCAAATGAGCACAAAAAACCTTGGCGGAATTTAACAAAAAAAATCTAATTTCGAACACATGTGATAGATGCTATTTAAATTACTATGATAATAAATATTGGGTTGTGCGTTTTGCTTTCTGATAAATGAATGATTAAAATTTTAATCTCAGTTATACAACTTATCGCCAACCACCGTCCTGACTCCTGTAATAAGTATATTAAGGGATTTGGTTGTTTTGTTGGTCTCGTGGCTAGCTTGACAACCGATCCCGAAGTGCTGCAATCTAAGTCATTTTTGTCGAGGAATTATCAGTAGCTGCCCAGAAATTTTAAATTTGGAAGTTTACTTCCGTGCCTCGTCAACCATGTATAGACTCATTCCGATCGTGTCAAATTCGCCATCCCATCGGATTATATGAGTAAGGGGATAGAGAAACTTGTGTTTACACACACACCTGCGCACTATAATATCCCGCGAAGTTGGCTCGAGTCTGTTGAGTATGGCCGCCATGAAATTAGTCAGGAAGATATCATCATCAATATGTCATCTTCAGATAAATCAAATCATCGGGTCGTCGTGGTCGTCGTGTCAAATCAACGCTTCGTCAGTGAGATCAAAATTTCTCCCCACATCAGACGCGAAAGGATTGCTAGCCGTTTTCATAACTCTTGCGTTATGGCAATACCTATGACCTACATAATAAACGCATGTACGTTACGTAGTTAAAAATTCAAGAAGAATTTTTCAAAACTGTAAATTTTTTGTTCGAAACTTTATTAGCAATTATAAAGATTGTTTCCAAGTTATCCCGCTTTAAAGAACGTAGGTTCTTTATATATGGTGTCATAAAAATGTTTATATCTTTTTAATTTATTAGTATTGTGTATTTAAATAAATCGTTTTGCAATACCTATTATATTACAACCATTCACTATTACGTATCACTCAAAGAATGTCATCGCGCTATTGAATATTTTAGTTTCTACGGTAAATTCACTATGTAGCAAAGTAACAGCCTAAAAATGTCCCACTGCTGGGCAATGAGTCTCCTCTCGAAGAGAAGGTTTGGAGCTTAGTCCACCACGCTGCTCCAAGGCGAGTTTGTGGATTGAAACGCAGGTTTTATCACAATGTTCCCTTCACGGCCTTGCACGAGATGAATTATAATCACAAATAAAGCACGTGTAAATTCAGTGGTATTTATCCGCGTTTGAAGCCCTAATCTTTTGTTATTATTACGTGTTCTGGCCACTATGCCATCTCGTCTCGACTAGAAAAATATAAAAAAATTGTGACTAAATTCTTTTAAGCTTGCATCAATGAAATAGTTTCATTTCTCAAATGTAATGTGAGACCATTGGTAAAGTTAAGTCAAATGTTAATCAGCGATGGCTTATCTAATGTGAATATGACTCAACCCGATTGTATTGAAAGAACAATAGATTTATTATCTTGTAATATTACAATTTGACGTGACGAAGTGTCGGTTATGCGCTCGTAACCATTTACATACTTGACCAAATATTATAATTAAAGTTATATAGGTTAGTTACATACGTTTTTCTAGTGCGGGTGAGCGGATATCCACGTGGTGGAATTTCATCTGACACGTGCAGGCTTCCTCACGATATATTCCCTTAATAAATGGCCAAAAATTAACATGTGAAAATGAAGAAATATTTACCACAGGTATGAACTCGCGACTTTCAGTTAAAGTTTACACGTTCTATCCAACTGAGCTATTTCGATTTCTCGATGAATCCGATATAAAATAATATAAGTTACGGTACATAATTTCACACTATTTCTTCATAACGTGAGTTATGTGAGCGAGTGAGTTTAAATAAAACATTTTTTTCATTCTCAGAATAAAATGTTACAATGCTGTGAGTCACAAACAAAACATCGTATTTTTATTCAAATCATGTGACCTCTAATAAATATAACGGAGTGCTATTATTGTAAATGACGATGAAGAACGTGATATCAGTGTTTCCTGGATAGAGTCACTTTACACCAAGTCTTAGTTCACTAAGGCTATGTCCAGGTATGATAATGGGCAAAATTAGTTTTAGTAAGCTATATAAAAGTAAATTAATCAAATCTACTGCTAGGCTTAAGGACTCATGTCCTGTTGAGGAGAATCTTGGAGGTTATGAGATTATTCCACCACGCTGCTCCTATGTGGTTAAATGAATACTAATGCGGCAGATTTTCATCCGATATTTACCGGTTTTATCGTTATTTTCGGAATGAGATAAGTACATAAAATTTTGTGGTGCTAACCCGACCTTGGGTCCAGAATCTCCAGTTAAGATTCCCGTATTCTTATCACAGTACTCCCTAAACTGTAAAGAGATATCGTTTTGTTGTATTTACTAGCAGAGATATATAATTGCACTCGTATATACATATATAATATAACAAGTATCTAGCCAATAAAGCCAACGTCATAGTTTAACGATCGTAAAATAATGTCTCATTAAATAATTGCGCAAATTATTAAGACGCAAAACACAATAAACGTCAGTGAGTGAATTAGTGAAAATCGTATCGAGTACATTCTTAATTTCACTTTCTGGCACGACTGCTACGTACTCAGTTATTATTACCAAATACCAACCGTACTCCGATTCGACATTGCATGTTACAAACACTACAAAACACACGCACGTACAACTTATAATCACTAAATGTTAACAAAAGTTTCGTGATCGACTATTCGATATAGTTTCACTTCTAATGATCAGTAATACTGTTCTAGATAGTTACACAGATGTGTCATGGATCGTTGAACTTAAATATGAACGTACTTATTTAGAATTTCTAACGTACATAATTAAATTCATACAATAGGTAAATGATA
This sequence comes from Nymphalis io, assembly GCF_905147045.1. Classification (NCBI taxonomy): domain Eukaryota; kingdom Metazoa; phylum Arthropoda; class Insecta; order Lepidoptera; family Nymphalidae; genus Nymphalis; species Nymphalis io. The sequence goes on from NC_065888.1 coordinate 2,085,216, forward strand.
AAATGTTCGTTTATGATTCTATAATATATTATGTTAAAAAATTTACCAATTCCTCTTTATTAACAAACTCATTGAATAATAATTAAATTAAAAGGAATTAAACGGGCGCGGTCAAAGAGCAATGCGAACGGAAGTTGACTCGATGCGTCTGTGACCGTAAAGTTCACAAAAACTTTTTGGAATAAGTCTTCAATATAAATTGTAAACTACACGCGTATTTTTGAATATCATATGTATTAAATGTACTCAACTGCGAATAAATAATAATGACAAAATTTTAAGTGATAAAACACATACTAGGTATCTTGTATATAGGTAAATATTTATTTATTTATTATGTGTATAGGTAAATATTTTTGCAATATAATACGTTTCTGTTTTTTATTTCATCGCATTAGCTTATTTATTTATGTATCCTTATTTCTTATTTACCTAATTATATAATATACTATTTATATACAGAACAAGACATTAATAAATTACTAGCTACCGTGTGTGTGGTAGCCTATGAAATAAGCCAGGGTATAAGGCATCTCTTTATCTATTAACATTCAAATCAGTTAAGGACTTTTTGAGTAAATGAGTAACAAAGGTCCATCGGTCTTCACAAATGTACTTAGGTACATCCTACTAATGTTATAAACGCGAAAGTATACTAATGTAAAATTATCCTAAATCGAAACCTGTTCAACACGTGGCTGCATTTTATGCGGAGAGCCATCACACACAATGCACGTCTTTCATTTTGTTATTGTGTCGCTGCTCAGAAGGCGCACGTGTTCAGTTGCTCATCTCACCCGACCCCAAAAAGCCACTGATCAATAGTATGTCTTAACATGATGTACGTAGACACATTATGATGGCAACATTGATACGTATTGTCAGATTATGGAAATTAAAAAAAAAACTTGTTCGACAATGTCTTACTTTAAGGAATGTTTTACTGACATCTTTATTTGAGGATAATACCAGGAATTATTATTTATATTATTTACCATATCCAGTTACTTCGACTATAAATACGATTTACAGGAAGGAATATTTAACTATTTTATGTTATTATATATATTTATTATAAGAGAATAATAAAACTAAATTAATATAAAAAAATACAATAAAGTTTAAAATAACGGTCAAAGTATGTTTGTGTACTAAGAAATCAACTTTATATATATTAGCCCAATTAATGGGGTCAGGACAACCAACTCATCAATTATACCGCCAAATATTAAATACTTTGTATTGCTGAGTTACGGTATGAAGGGTCAGCGAGCCAATGTAAGCAGGTACAGGCTGAACGAATATAATATTTTAGATTCCATCTTAGAAACTGTTTAAAACTTCTTGTACTACCGTTGTCTATGGGTAAAAGTGACCACTTAATATCACATGGCCCATTTGCTGCATTATCCGTCATCCTATTGTCCTTCTATCGTTCAATTTCAAAGACTAGCATGCTAGCTAGACCAATGCGGTATGTATGGTACTGTTAAATGACACCCAAAATAGAAAACATATTTTATTATTAAGCAAATAGGTACGAAAATCGAATACCCAATCAAAACACAAAGTAAGCAAAACATGCCATCATTTTAAGTATATATACGTATACCTAGTACTGGTATAATTATGTTTAAAATGAGCTTGCCATGTTGGGTGCAAGTAATGCAAGTCAAGGTAGGCGTTTGCGCAACTCGCCAAGGACTCGTGGCAGGAGTGTGCCCGCAACCTACAACTGACAAATAGGTTCGGTCCTTAGAATTGTGCCGACAAATATTCGCAAATGCAAGAACAATGTTATTAAAGTTTTGCTCTGATTTACTTTATCTTATTCAGTAGTTATTATCAGCTTATTAATTTGTTATTTTCACAAAAGCATGTTCATTTGTTCCTTAAAATGGAAACAGCGCTTATAGTTATAATGACATTATTGTCCACTTAAAAACAACTGAAGAAATCATACTTTTGTATTTTTACATTTAACCGATAATCATAACATTTTTATATCTATACCTTGTCAAGGGTAAACAAAAGCTGCATCCCGGTAGCATTCGCAAGCGACCCCGTGGCGCTTCTCGTTAAGACGGAAAGTGTACTATAAAGGTTCTTTTAGTGGGTATACCGATGTTTTGATGTTGTAAAAAAATAAAGAAGGGTACAGAAAAGGACTTAGGATATATAGCACCCGGTTAGGTGTAATCTTACGTAATCGGAAACTAGTTCTATGTAAGACCGTTTTAAGATTGCTTGTTTATAAAAGTTATGAATAAACATCTGATCTCATTTTCTGATAAGTCATAAAATCAAATACTTGCACAATTAGGTATATGTTATTTGTAATGTCCTTTATTTAATTTCAAAGTTGTATATTCTTACAATTGAATATATATAGAATTAATTATAATGTCCGTGATGCGTTCACAGCATTAAATCAGAAATATGGTCAATTCAAGTGTAATGAAGATCGACGAAGAAAACTCGACGACGGTGGGCCCGCGATGCTCCCTGTCAGCTGATGACCAGGTAAAATCCCAATATAATGGCTGAAGATAAATTAAGATAAAATAAAATCAAACTAGCTATGATATGAATATTTACTGATAGAAGGGCTTTATGCAAGCCTGTCTGAGTAGCTACCACCCACTCATCAGATATTCTACCGCAAAACAACAGCACTTGATATTGTTATGTTCCGGTTTGAAGGGTGAGTGGGCCAGTGTAATTACAGACTTAAGGGATATAACATCTTAGTTCGCAAGGTTGGTGGCGCATTGGCAAATATATACAAATCCAATGTCTATGAGCATTGGTGACCACTTATATATTAGGTGGCCCATTTGCTCGTTCGCCTACCTATTCTATAAAAAAATAGAATATCTTTGTATCCCACCAGAAAAATTACAAAATGGATGGTAATATTTACATTTCAATTATGTAACGTATTTAAGCTACTAGAGCACCAATTATATAACTTCTGTACAAATAGATCAATTTAAAAACAAAACTTGTACAACCAACAAAGGAAAAACAAAAAAAAAACGGTCGGTAGGTAGTTGTTTTCATAGTTCATGGCAGAAGTCTGGATTAACGAACAGAAATATTGTTTTCACGTCAATAATAATGACTTTGTACGCAAAACTAATTGCAAATCAGGTTAGCCATTAAATGACACTTATTTTTGTTTCTTTTTATTTCGGTTTCGAATAGACTATAACTGATAATTAACAATTTGAATTATAAATATAGGTACATATATAATAATAATTCAAAGGATTTCAATAAAATATAAACCTAATAACTACTACGACTAGGTGTCTATTAATTAACTATGTAGGTAATTAGATATGTATGCCTGTAAATGTCCCACTGCTGAGCTAAGGCCTCCTCTCCCTTTTTGAGGAGAAGGTTTGGAGCTTATTCCACCACGCTGCTCCAATGCGGGTTGGTGGAATACACATGTGGCAGAATTTCGATGAAATTATACACATGCAGGTTTCCTCACGATGTTTTCCTTGACCGAAAAGCACGAGATGAATTATAAACAGAAATTAAGCACATGAAAATTCAGAGGTGCTTGCCCGGGTTTGAACCCACGTTCATCGGTTAAGATTCACGCGTTCTTACCACTGGGCCATCTCGACTTATCGACTTATATAAATATATATATGCTTATATATATTTATGTCTTTTCACTTAGGTTTACTTGAAGTATTATGTATAATAATATACTAATTTTGATTTCATTTGGTAGTTACACATAATACGTTGAATTGCAATTTGTATTCTTGGTATAGCTTTGATATATTATACTAAAATAGTATATTTTGCTGGTAAAAACATCAAGAATATTCAAGTGAGTGGTTAAATTCTACGCATTTAAGTGTGAATCGATTAATATATAAAAAAATATAAAATTTAAATTGTATTACATTTAAAACTGTCTAAAAATACTTAGAAAAAAATTTCAAAGGCAAATTTTGACCTCTTGTCACACTATTTTAACGACTTCCCGTAAACTAAATATAAACTTAATGCAAGCGTGGCTCTGGAAGTATTTAATAGAAACAAGACTACAGCACCCGCATTCATTGTTCCCTGAGAACATTCGTATCATGAGAACGGAGGGCTATCAAATGCATTCATGTTCATTCTAGCTGAATAAATAACAAATATAATTACTCACACAAATATAATATTGACCAACGAGTTTAATTATTATTGCTCGCTTTGTAGAAATATTAAAAAAAAAAAAACACGAGTAGATTTATACTTATTGAATTAATATTGCCTCAAAATAGTTTGTTTCGTTGTTGCTGAATATTCTTACAACCATTTTTATTACAACGCCAAAGAAAGAGTATTTTATTGTTATGAAAGCATTTAGAATAATATTACCTAACAGATAGGTGATGTATGAAACGAATGCAGAGCGTACGTTATATTTATTAATAGCCGTCTACGCCCCACACGCAGCAGAGCGCGCGAGTAGCGCGGGAGATGCTGCTGTTCGCTGCTATCCTTGCCCAGCTGTACAACATGTAATTATACTACCAACTCATTACTCACTCCGAATTAATAAACTACTCTATTACTTCAATATAGCCATACTTACTTTTTAACCGACTATAAAAAATAATGTGCTCTGTTTCAACCGTATTTTTATTGGGATATTCTTTAGACAACCATAAGGTCATCTATATAACAGGTAGGTTAGTGTGTAAAATATTAAATTAGACGAACTTTAAACTATTTCAAATAAATAATAATTAGTATAATAAATATATTATTATTAAAAAAAAAAAAAAAAGACGAGCCGGTTGGCGTGGTTGGTAGATACTTGCCTTTTCACGCCGAAGGTTGTGGGTTCGATTCCCACCCAGGACAGACATTTGTGTGTATGAACATGTCTGTTTGTCCTGAGTCTGGGTGTAATTTTCTATATAAGTACGTATTTACAAAAGAAAAGTAGTATATGTAGTATATCAGTTGTCTGGTTTCCATAGCACAAGCTTTGTACAAGCTTAATTTGGGATCAGATGGCCGTGTGTGAAAAATGTCCCAGAATATTATTATTATTGTTATTATATATTGGTTGAGAGTTATTATTCAAGCAAAAGTAACAATGAGCGTAAATGTGTTCATCTGCTAGACGCTTTGAAGGGTATTTTTGTGTAGAGGCAAAGATTGGAAGGTATCGCTCTAATAGGCGTCGTTAGATATTCCAATATCAAGAGTGAAAACAAATACACAACTGAGATTGAATTGACATGATATAATTGGTCGATATCTTGAATAAACTATGGTTTTCATAATGAATGTCGGCGAAGTTATCATCGAAACTAGAAGTTAAATTTAAGTGGATGTAAGTAGTTAATTGGAATAATATTGTATTATAAATAACTATACATATTAACCAACAGATGATCTTAGATTTAGCATGTAAATCTAAGATTTGTTTATCTCTACTCCTTCGATTGGAATAGGCTATAGACAGAGACACACTGTTTTCATACATGTAATTATCCAATATATGATTTCAAAATCAGTGAGAAACACAAGTAAAGCACGTGAATATAAAGACGCTAAAAACTTCTGTGTAAAACACGTAAATATTTAAATTCGTAATCAATAAATTGCCATTAAGAAATAATGACGTCATCAGCCTAGAGCGTAATACATTTTAGCTACAGCGGTTTCTCCGAAATTTAAATAAAAATAAATATCCGCTGATTCATTTCTATCGTTCTCAATGACATTAGTATATTAAAATAAAAATCTAAACGTTGTGTTTAATTTCTAACTTAAAGTACAGTGTATAAGGTGTTGAGCACACAATATTATTTGTTTTTGTCATAAGTTCTTTTTTTCTGGATATATTGTCATTGTGACCGAATTTCACCTACGGTGGCTTAAGAACTCGCAATCTACGCAGGAGGTATTACAATGCACATGGACTTGATACGCAGTTTTTCCTCGCTCAACTTATTTGGCACTGAGTAATTCTCTAATAACATTTTTTTATACCAACCCTTTGGGATTTTAAATTAGTACCTCGAGACCTGTCTTAGAAGACAATAGAATATCGAGGCAGTTGTAGATATAATTAAAATAGAAACAACGAATAATCATGAATATATATAAAAACTTCTTTTTATACAAATGCAATGCAATGCAATGCAATAATGAGAAAAATAATTACATAAACAATTCAAATTTAATGGATATTTATTCCCAATGAAAAGTATCAAAATGAACTCATTGAAATTTCAAATGACCGGTTTTTGGCAAGCGATTTATTATCGTTGCAGTACCTTCGACATCTAGAATCTATAATCGATGAATATCTGCATTTAGCAATATGGCGAACTAATTATTATAAATTGTATTAATAAAGTAATTTTCCGTTTCGTAATTTGTAAATTAATTAACAATAAATGATCGCTTGCGGAAACATATGACCTTTATAGATAATTTTTATTTTCTTCCTTGTATAGATAGGTACTTAATAAATAGGTATTAGGTACATACAATCATATCATATAGCGGCATTTAAGGAAACGCAATTTAATAAACTAATTCACTGTTACAATTTAATAAATAGCACGTCTGTTATTGTATTCAAATAAAACTTAATTTAAAAAAATGTTGTTGAATATTTCTTATGAATTTGTTGTATTAACATCACTTCCACGCGTGCAATGCAACGTGAAGTAGGTGAAAAGTTTAATAAAAATATTTGCACAGATAAAAAATGATGACCACAGTTGAGCAAGCATAAACATTGAGTTTTCATTACCTTTATATTTTACCTTCCGGTCGTGATGTATTTGCAACTCATTGGTGTACCTAATTTTCTCAGTCTGCGGCTTCATACGTCGTTGGAGTACCGATGATTCTTGTTTTTAATACATGATTGTTATAAATTTTATATTAAATCAAGCTGGCAGTAAGCCACTTGTAACTGTTGATAAGGCTTCGTGCAATCTCTGAATAGGTACCACTCTGTTATCAATTGTTCTACTGCCAAATAACAGTTCCGTTGAGCCAGTGTAACTACATGCAAAATGGATATAACAACTTAAATCCCGTGAATGTTGGCGCGTAAAGATAGTTCAAGTTACTTCTTCCAGTACTAAAGTCGGGGCAGTAGTAACCACTTACCATATAAAATAAAATAAAATTTAGATGTTTCTAATATGGCTAGCCTATGAGATATAACTGTAACTGCTTACAGTTGCAAGTATAATGAGTATTTAAAAACATACATACAAACATACATAACCGCTTCTAAACTTTAAAACACTCAAAAGATTCTACTTGACGTGATGATTACATTTACACTTACATACATCTAAAAATTAAAATTAGAATATTTTCTGTTATCTACTTTTTTTAATAATGTGGCTATTCTTGTTATTATTATTATTTTCTTACTAAAAGCGAAACTTTGATAAGCCCAAGTACTTTCGATGTAAAAATGTAAAATTTTATAAAAAAATAAGCTACTAAAAATACATCTATTCATATACCGACGTTACGCTTTCACATTTGAGTGTTACCAGTGTTAATATTACTTTATACTAATAATATGGTTTGGTACGAACATATAATTAAAATAATAAAAACTGCCACTTATCGGCTTTAAACCGCTGAAAGGGTGGAAAGGACTAACAGCTGAATACTAATGTAAAGGTACAATGAAAGTCGATTACATCTGAATGAATAACAAGTTACGAACTCAAGTGCATTGGTATTATTATGCATATAAGAACGTCCACTGTATATTCTTGCTATAAGAAACAATTCGTGTTTTGATGTGTTATTCATATGAAAAGAAAATTGAAGTAGAATAATGTAAGCTGAATCACTTAACGAACAGGACACGGCAATGATTATAAATACCTACTTATCTAATCTTTTTAAGATTTTCGTTCTTTACTGTTTCAACTGTCAAGATAAAATATTGTTTTCAAATGAAGAATACGCAACACGTATTCATATTACAAGATTTTCTTTTATTTATAGCATACAATAAAAAACTTTTATTCACGTTGCTTTGAAATATACCTACCACAATATCTGTATCCATTACTTAAGAACTGGTTAAATCGACATAATAACCTAATTTCATTGAAGACAAAATTAACGTAATAGCTTCAAGCGATTTTAGCAAATCAAATATCGTTAGCTCCGCTTTGTAAAAAGACCTTGAAACTTCATAATCGAAGTATATTTTCTCTTTATCCGATAACACATTTTCCTCCGTGTATATAAAATAATTGAAAAAATCAAAGGTTTGAAATAAATATACAACGCGGTATTTGCTGTGAGCGCTTGTAAATTGGCTTTATCTGGGCCGGTAACGGAACCTAAACAGTAGTAACGCTCAAAATGACTGAGTAACTAAACCATGACCTTCACTTTATGTGCTCTTTAACAAGTGATTCTAAAGCTTAACATAGACCAGTTAATAAGTGTGTTAAGTGTATTGCGTTTTCACATATCTATATGATTTTTGCAATATGTATTAAAATATATCGAACAATATAAGACAACAAACAAAAGATATATTTTAAAACTCTCTACTACGGGGCTTTACTATTTATATAAATGCCGTATATTAATAAAATCTAATAACAGAATAAATGTTATTTTTAAAAAGAAACATTACACGAACAGTTTGTTTCATGTCTTATATTAAAGGGAAAATCTATTAAAACTTTTATAATGTAGTCTGTTAATTTAAAGCAATAACGAAACAGTTAAGTATTGTATGGGCGAAGATGGTTGCGTACATCGTCACGGTCCAACAGACGCTTCACGCTACCGTTTACGAGTATGCGTTTCCATCATTCGTACCAGCCCGCGATCACTTTACACAGCGAATCCCGTTATTTCCGTGAAATCGTCAGTACATATTAATTCCAACTAAATCGAAAAATCGTATTTCAATTTTTTTTATTTGTTATAGAAAAACACCTAAAAACCACCTCGTAGTATGTGGTCAAACCACGCTTTTGTTTTGTAAGAATATCATTCAGGAAATTAAGATGTTATGTTTCTTGTATCGAAAGGTGGTAGGTTATTTACGAATGAGGCGTACCAATCCTGTCAAGTTTGTATTTGACGAAGATTAACTACATTACAATATATTTAGAAACTTTAAATGCAAACTTTGTTGTGGGTTTTTTAAAAAGTAGAATGTTCCATCATTGCTCATCCAACAACAACAAAATGCACATGAGTCATTTGAGGAGGAAATGTCTTATATAACTTGTATTTAGTAATTATACATAAATGGGAAAAAAGAGCATATATTAAAATAATAGTATAATTGTAATTGTATCAAATGAATATTGCAAAATCAATACTATATTACAATAATTTCCTTTCAAAGTAATTAAAATTATTAAGTTGTTTTTTTTTCAGAAGTTCTGTTAATATTCTATCTGGCTGTGATATGTCTTTGTTAGTAATTATTTATTTTATAATAATAATTATTAATACTCCATACAAGTGAATCCTATGTATGTAAATATAGTGATAAATAGATGGTCAGATCATATTTAAAACCTTGAAATCGCTCAGTTATCATTTGCTTTAGATAAGAAATATAAAATATATTGCAGAAATGTAATCACATATATTTTATCAGTCTATCCTATCCAATAGAAGATTTAATGTGATATATCATCTACATTTAGCAAAAACTGTTATAGAAAAGTAATAAAAATAACTATTTACAAATATGTAACGCAAGCAAAACTAATTTAATAATAATAATACTTTAAGATTTTTTTAAATATCTGTGATTTTAATAAATATACAAGACCATTACTAGCTCAGTAGATTATTATTTAAAAAAAGTAAATAGTTTTGAAATAAATTTCTGAACTGTATTTGTTAAATCAGTTCAAATTATATTAGTCTTGAGCAATACCAAATTTATGATAAACTGTCTTCCTATTATGAAATTTGTATACATTGTTGTGACCAAAAATGTTTTGGAAACATCAAATATTTATATTATAGACTATCCTGAAGTGTTGATGTTACTTGTAAATATACCCTGATTAAATCAAAACTTAATTATATGAGGCTCAAAAGAATGTAAGCTTTAAATCAGACTTCAACTAATTTATAAGTTTTGTAATATAAACAAAGAAATAAAAAACATGATGCAATTTCAAAATTAAGCATTATGAGGCCACATATTGTAAATATTTTACAATTATAGGTTGAAATTAAACAAATTGGTTACCTTAAGTCTGAAGAATAAAACTTCATTACTCAATCTCCCACTTAAAACTTTTATTATAGATACTTTGTTATATGTATTATCACAAATCCTGGTAGACTTTAAAACACAATCACGCAACTGACAAATCATTGTCTGCATTTTCTTGATTACTGATTTCTCATATAAACATAATTTACACAATACACAATCTGCAATATGACTGACTTAGTGTATAATCTTACTCAGCGCACTTCACTCTACACAATCATATAAGATTATTGCATATTTGGATGGCTTTTTTATTCTCTAAAACCGTCCTTGTCCTTCCACATCATTAATCTCATGAAAATATATACAAAGTTGACTAACATTACTTTACATTACAATTGTTACAGCTGCTTAGAAATCCAATACAGCTTTTGATTCCACGTTTGATATTGAAGACCGACATAAAATTAACCATCATCTTTCATTTGAAGCTAAAATACAATGTTCTAATCAGAACACAGAAATTAACATTTTGTTTATTTTGTATGATAATGGTTACTGCGGGAGTATCTACCAGTACTAAAGTATGAAAATATAAGATAAAGCACCTCGATTGGACAATGGTATGTATCAAAGATATTAACAACGTGATATGACGCGCATCACGACCGCCGAGAGTCCAGCGATCAGGGCCGGCGCGCCGCCGCCCAGGCCCCGCTGGAGATTTGCGGCCGTCAGCCGAGGTGGGCTCACTCCCTCCTCGCCCTTGCAGTCTTACGAGAAATAAATGCCACATTACACACTAAATATTAAAGCACTGTACAACAACAATAAGTTTTCTTTTCCTTTTCAGGACTAACGTTCATTTCACGCACTATTTCGGCGAACATTTCGTTGACGTTGGTACGGCTTTTAGCCGATGCTTCCACGAATGGGCAGCTCCACATTTGCGCGAGTGCCGAGCCCTCAGCCTGCGATACTTCGCGTTGGTGTTCCAAATCGGCCTTGTTACCCACTAGCAATATAGGAACACGGTCCGATCCCTTGACGCGGGTTATCAATTCCTTCATTGGCTTGATATCTTGGAAAGTCTGATGATTTGTTAATGAATATACAACTACAAATCCTTGGCCATTCTTTATATACAAATCTCGCATAGACGCGAATTGTTCTGTGCCGGCGGTATCCAATATTTCTAAAACACATGGTGAGTTATCTACTTCAATTTCTTTCCTATAGAAATCTTCTATGGTGGGGTCGTATTTTTCCATGAAACATCCAGACACAAACTGTACGGTCAAAGCACTCTTCCCGACCCCACCCGAGCCTAGCACGACGACTTTGAATTCGCGCATTATTGTGTTGTATAAATCACACTTGCCAGTCTTCTACAAACGTTTCAGAAACGTATTCTCACTTTGTGCTATAAAAATGTCATTGCTATGTTGGTTAATGACTCACTCGGATGCGATCACTAAGAAACGAACACATAAAGAATGTTAACTAAATGATAAACAGGGACGCCATTTTAGTTAGATGAGTGGCAAAACAACTTTGATTGCATCGCGGTACTCTTCTATTCACTACACTCGATAGTACAAACACGGAAGCAACATCTATCCAACTGACTCGCTCTTTGCTAGAATTGGCACCAGCAGCAGGTTGGTCAATGCACTCTATTGCAATGAAACGGTTTGATTGGTGAATGGGAATATTGTCAACCGGATGCCAGTGTTGCAATTGTTATGAAGCATTCATAATTGTAAGGAAAAAACTAACAATGGCCATCGCCCAAACATTAGACATAAATTATTAAAGATATTAATTAAATAAATATAAATATAAACATAAAAGATTTAATATTATATTTAAGTCAATTATGCAATTTATTAAAAAAAAAAAAACGTTTAAAGTAACCATCATAAAAAAAATATTATTTTAACAAAGTTGCTTTTGCCTTTTTTTTAATTCTATAGTTCGGATATTATTTTCTATTACGGTCTGAAATTATACTCATTGTTACAAATATGTTTTCTTCCAATGTCTGGAAAGGAAAAGTAAATGTTCTTGCAACACTTTACAGGAAGCTCGTATATCATGTTGTCTAAACTGAATTTCGTTTAGAAATAAGTAATTTATTTTAACAGTAATGAAACTGTTATTAAAATGTTTTATGGAAATATTTAAATTAAAGAAGAATATTTACAGCCTAATTTATTGCTTAATAAAAACAATACATTTTGAAGCAGATAATAAAAACTTGTAAAATTTCGAGTTAAACAATTCGTAAATTTGTCCTATTCAGTGTAGTCAGAATACAAATCCTAATTAAAACGAAGTGATTGTATACGCTTTAATCTTAATTGTCAATATTTAAATACAAATTAAAAAACACAAGACAAATAATATTAAAACATTCCTTTGAAATTTTTTTTATGTTTTTTTTAATAAATGATAATTTTTATTAAAGTATTCTAGAACTAAAATAAAAATAAAAAATCTTACTTTGAAATTTAAATTTAAAGGCAGAAATTGCAGTATTGTCTTTGGTTCGGCTATAGTATATTATTTTTAGGTTGGTTTTACTTCTATTTATATTGACGTCAAACTGCAAACAACTCAATCAATATTCAATAGGTACATATTGTTAGGTCATAAATCGTCGGTTTTGCCGGCCAATAATTTTCGATTAAAATTAGAAAAAAAGCTTATATTGAAGTCAGTGTTTGTCTGTATTTTAATTAATTAATATTATATAAGCGAAAGTGTTCTCGACCTTTACTGTTTGAAATCGGTTTCTTTGCACCACCGCTGTATTTAATCTGTAAGTATTACTATTTACTTTTTAAAAAGTTAATAAACATCGTAATGTCATTTGCTTCTCAAACATCCCCTAAGGCCCAGATTCTCTACTTAATGTGGTTAATTTGCGTACAATTATAATTATTGAAATATATTTTTAAGAAAACAAAGAAGTTTTTTCTAATGTTACTATTTTTTTTAATAATATTTTAAATAACTATTAACTAGATTTGTTTTGTACTCATATTTTTCTTTGACTGTTTGAGTCTTCGAATTTTCAGTATATTATACTGTACTCGAAACTGAGCTGCAAATCAAATGAAATATTTTAAACTAGCTGCCGTCTTGATTTGTTCCGCTAAAATCCCTATTGGATTTCATCCTGTGCATTTTTTAATCAATAAGGTATAAACATTATTGATCTATTCGCCCACATTACAGTACTGTACTGTGGATAAGGGTATATAAAGAGATACATGCATAAAGCATAGGATGGTAAACGGAACATTATATATTTAAGTGTGCATGATTTTAAAGTTCTAGAATACAAATATTTTGTCTAATAGATATAGTCCAGTGAACAGGAGTCTATTTGATTCTGGCGTTACAGTTAAAAGGAAACTTACTCGCTTTAAAAGGAGAAATTCAGGGAACCGGAATGATTATTGGCTTCATTTTAATGTAAATTATTTTGTAAAATGTTAATGAATTATTATAAAACAACAATAAATATTTATAAAACAAAATAATTTGTTTCCTAGAACTTTCAAAATGCACATGATGTTTTCCTTCACTGTCAACCATGAAAGGAATTATATATACAAATTAAGTACATGAAAATTTAGTGTGGGTTTGAACCCACAATCATCGGCTAAGATTCTCACATTCTAACTGCTGGGCCATCTCAACATTATGAGAGACCTCTTGAAAAGGATAAGTAACTGGTCCCGACCACCTATAGACTTTAGCACTATAAAAACATTAAACATTAAATTAACCAGTGCAATATTTCTTCCTGTGTGAGATTTTTAATTTTGCCATAACTTCTAAGATATTCATTTAAATTAGGTATATAGTTAAATGTTGAAAGTTCAAAGGGCACCATGGCTGCTCAATTTTTTAGATAGCATTTTAAAGTTTTAAATAATAAACAAATTTTAAAATTAAAAACATGCTGTTCAACTGTTTCTAGTTTACAAATAATTAATGGTGTAGGTAAATAAAAGACTAAGTATAGTACAACTTAATCCCAATATTCGTGGTTTTCTCACACTGTGACATTTTTACTTAGTTAGAGCATTATCAAAAAGGGTTAATTTTAATCCAAATGTTCAGCCATTTAAATCTGCTATATCCTTTTCATGATGTTTACACACTGCACTAATCCCACATAAATAAGATAAGAAGCCTGAAAAAAGGGCAAGCAAATTATTTGTGTATATTAAATACAGATAATAAAAGCAAACATTTTTAGTACTTAAAAAAAAAGTCAAAATCTATTAATAAGATTATTTTTTAATACATACATTTATAGAACATATAAAAATATCTATTTCTATTAAATATTTATGGAGGGGTTGTATTTTATCAAAATATTAAAAGATTTGGTTCATTTATTGCACTTGGCCAACATTACATAATTTGTATTATTTTTTTCCGTAAATTGATTTATTAAGTCAGGTGCATTTGAAACGTTTAAACCTTTATATTATAAAAAAAAAATCACACAACACTTTATTTTTTCAAGAAATTTGTGATATTTATATCAACCACTAAAATGATGTATAAGGATTGTAGTGGAAAAGGTTGACATATGACAGTAGTCCAAGGGGTCGTAATCAAGTCAGTGATTTTCAACATCACTATAAAGTGCATAAATTGTTGCACTACTTTTTCAAATAAGCTCCATATACAAAAACTGCACTTCTTACTATAACTGGAAAAGCAAATTTATAATGTTTCAATATACCAAATTCTTTTTATAGATAATTTTTATTTATATCTGCACTGCACAGTAAAATTTTTACATATCTGTAATGCAAGAAATTACATATATTTCTTATATATTTCTTATATGTACCAAGGACTGTGATTTATGATTATTTTCAATTGTTTGACAAATATAATATATCTTATACGAGACTTTATTTGTAATCTGTATGACTTCTAATATTTGTATCTAGGCCAAATCTATAAGTATCTAAGTTTATTTGTTCGTTACTAACTGTCTTACTGATAATAATAATAATTGATAAGGTTGTAACTTGTATTTATGTTTTAAAGTTAAATACTGCCTAGATTGCCTTGGAGTACTATAATATCAAATATTTTTATATTACTTTTTCAGGAATCATGTCGCACAAGCAAACCCTGCAAAGCCCAAACTCGTCCCAGAATCAAGGATATAAATCTCCGTCGGAAGTTGCGGATGGCAATGAAACTTATCCAATGCAAGGCGGATATCTGGACCCTCCAACACAAGGCGGTTATCCGGGCCCTCCAATACAAGGCGGTTATCCGGGCCCTCCAACACAAGGCGGTTATCCGGGCCCTCCAATACTTCCACCAGGTGCTCAGCCCCTACCTGGAATGCAAACAGGATTCCACCCTGGGTTTCAGCCAGGATTTCAGCCTCAGTTTCAGCCTGGATTTCAGCCTCAGTTTCAGCCTGGATATGCATCTGGCTTTTCTCACCCGTCCAGCTATCCTGGTGAGGGCTATAAACCACCAGTGATGCAACAGCCTGCTCCACAAGCTCCAGGTAATAAAATGATTACATTTTATATTAAGTTAAAATATTATTAAATTAAGAAGTGGTATAAACCATTTACATTCACAGACACTAGTAAAACGAATGACTGTAAACATCTATTTCTATTTAGATTTATCAAATACTTTTAAAAAATCTGACTATTGTTTACTATTTTAAATATAATAAAGAAATATCATAGGTTAGACACAAGCTCTTTCCGTTTAAATAATAGTATATAAAGACTTGTATATGTATACACATATATGCAAGAAAAATAATTATTCATATTACACATGTTATAAGGAAAATGTATAATATAAGCCGAGATGGCCTAGTTGTTAGAAAGCGTGAATCTTAACCGATAATCGTGAGTTCAAACCCGGGCAAGCACCACTGAATTTTCATGTGCTTAATTTGTGTTTATAATTCATCTCGTGGTAGACGGTGAAGGAAAACATGGTGAGGAAACCTGCATGTGTCAAATTTTATTGAAATTATGCCACATGTGTATTCTTCCAACCCGCATTGGAGCAGCGTGGTGGAATAAGCTCCAAACCTTCTCCTCAAAAGGGAGAGGAAGCCTTAGCCCAGTAGTGGGACATTAACAAAATGATAACAGGGTCTAAATAATAAGCGTTATATTTCTAGAATAGTAAGTAACAACTACGAGGATAATAATAAACATGACATTTCGTAATGAAGTATCTTAAAAATGAAATAAGTAAACGTAACATATTAAGTTACGTTTATTTTATAACCTGTTTTCTTGCATTTGTGTTATTATTATTGTATTTAAAATCATTTAATTGAAATGACAACAAGATAAAGATGTTTACTTTGGAAACATTTTAAGACGAGTATCGTTGATAGGTAATGCAATTGCATTACTGTTGTCTTGTTAGTTAATCGTGTATATTCTCTCCTTAATAATAGTTTTATTAATCTTTAAAAAATATACAATAAAAATATATTTTTTAATTAAAATAATGCAAACAATTAACACTTATGTCAATAATAATTTTGATATATTAAACGATGAGATATCATCAAATGAAACAAAATTAACTTCGGAAAAGTCAAATAAAATTTCTAAATATTTAAAAAAGAAGTGTTCGAATTTTTTTAAATTTAAAAATAAGAGTGTTTATATCGAAACGTTAACGGTAGCTAGTGCTAAAAGGACAGTCCATAGATTATATAGAAAACTTTTTAAAAATCGTTCCAAACGATATGAAAAATTAATGACGGACGAAGAAAGGAGGTTAAACAATGTTTTCGATTATATAAGTGTGGTGGAGGGAATCTAATAATTGTTTTGTATTGGTAATGTTTACATTAACACGTATCTAGGTTAAGTTGTTTAATCACTAACATAGTTGTTATGTACTTCCATTTGTGAAATTACCTACTAATTAATATTTTTCAGTAGCAAAATTGGCGGCCTCAATTATAAAATTTGTTAAACAGTGTGTCTTCTTTCGAATGTCAAATAGATAATGACTGAAAGAGCGAAAGCAGTGTTTAACTAAACAGCCGCCATGCAACGTTTATAGGCAAGGTTGTAATGTTTAATCTATGAAATGTAATATCACAAAAGTGTAACTTAACACTATGATACCCTTGAAACAATGCCACAGATACTGTCCGACTACATAAATATATTTAAAAAATAAATAAAATGCGTACAACTCAACGACAAAAGTGAAACTTGGTCGCGTTAGAAATAATTCATAATAAATATTGAATACGAAACGGATCCCTTTTGTTTTTAAAAATTTTTTTAAATAATATCAAGTCCATCACGCAAAAACTTTTAGAATATCATCTGTCGCGTTAATTTTAAGAAACTATTGTATTGATAGCTTATATCATAGGATATAATAATTAATCACGAATTCGTATATAAAAAATGAATGGCTATGTTAGTTAATGTTCTATACGTTTGTTTATCGTTCTTTATTAACACACTCGTGTTGTGAATGTGCGCGAGCGGACGCGCATGTGTATGTGTGTGCGTGTACGTATCTCGATGACCGGACATTTTCTAAGATCTTTGGTCTTGACATGTTGTCGTTACGTGTGAGGTCGAAATAGGAAGCGCGGAAATGTTATCAGATAATTGTTTATAAAATAAATATAAGAAGCCTTGCAACACATGTCAACAATAACCGAGATATTTGATTTTCATACAAGATATATATATAATAATAATATTATATATAATATAAGTGTACATAATCAAATCTTAAATACCCCGTAAAAGAGAGCAATTAAGTTTCTTATCGATGCGATTTATAATCTACATTTCGTGCCGGTGGTAGGTTTAAGTTTAATTTAATCTTATTAAGTCAAAAGTATTTGAAACGATTTTAAAGATTTTATACATTGTAGTTCTGGTAAATTGAAAATTTACCTTTAATGTAACGTGTTGAAACAAATTATCTTTCAGGTGGATGGATGACTACTCCGCGAGGGCTTGTCGACTGTCCGCCGGGCTTGGAACAACTTGGTATGATTGATCAGCTCCTCGTCCATCAAAAGGTCGAGCTACTCGAAGCTTTTGTCGGCTTCGAGACAAACAACAAGTACACGATTAAAAACAACCTCGGCCAGAAAGTGTACCATGCTGTTGAAGACAATGATTGTTGTACAAGGAATTGTTGCGGACCATTGCGACCGTTTCATTTAAAGATTATGGATAATATGAGTAATGAGGTATTTTATTTATCTTATTTAAACTAATAATCTTGTAAATTGAATAATTGTATCCTAGTAAAGTAGGGCTTTGTGCCACTTACCATCAGGGGGCCCATATGCTCGTCCGCCTTCCTATGATATATATATAAAACAAAATGCTTGCTTCTCAACGACGGGCAAACATTCTTGATATTTCTAATAATTTCGTACAAGTTAGTCGAGGACATTAGCGCAGGTCTATACTAATATTATAAATGCGATTGTAAATCTGTCTGTTGGTCGTACTTTCACTGAAACAATTTTAATGAAATTTTGTATGAAGTAAGATTGAACTTTAATGAAGAACTTACTTTTTTATATTCTGAAAAGAAGTATATTAGAATTGAATATTACTCTAGTAAAAATTAGAAATACGATTATATTTTGACAATATTATTTGAATTTTTCTTATTGTAATGCAAATGTTAAATCTGTGTTTCTCTTATAATATAACCACACCTCAAGATCAAGGTCAAGAGAGTACGGCCTCTTTAGCTTTATATTGTGTCCTCTGTCCAAACTTATGTGTCAAGTATAGAAGAGCCGAGATTGCTTAGTGGTAAGAACGCGTGAATCTTAACCGATGATCGTGGGTTCAAACCCGGGCAAGCACCACTGAATTTTCATGTGCTCAATTTGTGGTTATAATTCATCTCGTGGTTTACGGTGAAGGAAAACATCGTGAGGAAACCTGCGTGTGTCTAATTTCGCTGAAATTCTGCCGCATGTGTATTCCACCAACCCACATTCGAGCAGCGTGGTGGAATAAGCTCCAAACCTTCTCCTCAAAAAGAGGAGAGGAGGCCTTTAGCCCAGCAGTGGGACATTCACAGGCTGTTACGGTACTTATACTGGCTTTGTCACTTTTTACTAAGCGGTGTTTTTTACAGGTGATCCACTTACACCGGCCGCTAGCGTGCGACACGTGCTTGTGTCCGCTGTTTATGCAGAACTTGCAAGTGTCTTCGCCCCCGGGCACTCATATCGGCTCCGTGGAACAGGTGTGGTCGTTGCTAAAACCCTCATTCACCATCAGGAACGAATTAGGGGAAATAGTGATGAGGATAAAGGGGCCATATTGCACGTTCTCCATATGTGGTGATGTGGAATTCCATGTACGTACCGATCTATCGTATTATTTATTTATTAAGTAATCAGAGCCGTGACGGTCCAGTGTTGAAGGTCTCGGTTTCAAATCTCGTGATGGCGGCATTTTGTTTCCATGTACTTAGTTTATATTTCATTAAGCAATTTATCTCGTGCTCGGGGATTAAAGATGACATTGTGACACCTTTATCCAAAAACCGAGTAGGAGCAGTGTAGTTGAACAAACACCAATCTTCCTCAAACTTTGGCTTGGCCCAGCAGAGGGAAACGGCCTGTTACTAATTAATTAGATTGAATCATACACCGTTTCATACAATTATTTCTTATTTTTTGTTGTTTCATTAACTACAAATAATAATATATAAAAAAATGCCGAGATAGCCGTGGTTAGGACGCGTGAATCTTAACCGATGACCGTGAGCTCAAACCCAGGCAAGCACCACTGAATTTTCATGTGCTTAATTTGTGTTTATAATTCATCTCGTGCTTGACTGTGAAGAAAAACATCGTGAGGAAACCTGCATGTGTCTACTTTTATTAAAATTCTGCCATATGTGTATTTTACCAACCCGCATTGGAGCAGCGTGGTGGAATAATCTCCAAACCTTCTCCTCAAAACGGGAGAGGAGGCCTTAGCCCAGCAGTGGGACATTAAGAGGCTGTTATTGTTGTATTGTATTGTGTATCCAACGCAAAAAGAATTATTAGAATTGGACTTATGTATCAGATGTATGGCGTCGTTGTTGTCGCTTGTTCAACCAACAAACTCTCCAGCTTTGTAATATAATTATAGAATCGTTTCAAAGTATACAGTTTTAATAGCGGTAATATCGCTTGCGATCGAAATACGTCCATTTTCGAAAAATCAATAACCTGATCTAAACTAAGTGAAATTTCGCTAAGAATCTCGCAATAATAAAAAAATATTTATTTGTATATACGATGATTCTTTATTCAAAATCATTTGAGTAATTATGAAAAATAAAAATATATTCCTAAGTAGGAATCATTACACACAGGCCAAAGCGACATTTCGTGATTTTTATGAACTAAAAATTATATGTGTTATTCTCCAGACGATAAATCCATTTCTGTGTAAAAAGGACAAACAAACTTTCGCAATTACTGATAAAAAAAAGTTTAAATTAAATCATTAAAAATGTTCGTTAATTTGCAATTGGTAACACGGTTAAATAAAAATAAATATTTGCAGGCTGTGTGGATTAACACCCTTGACTTTTGCAAGAGGAAAGTATTAAAAAAATAACTATGTTTATTGTTATCTTGAATTGTTGATTAATGTTATTAGTAGGTCAATGACTCTTTACTGTACACATATGTGACCATATAACTAACTAAGGTCGGATGACGTACAAGAGATAACCGTAGTAAATGTAAGTTTTATACGATATTACTAATCATATCAAAAGAAAAATCCAATGAAATTGAATTAAATTAATATATCGAAATTATAATATTTTTTTAAATCAATGTTTTCATTTCTTGTTTGTTTCTGAAATGTTTAGTCTTGCAGGTTACTTTATTAAAAAATAAATATTGAAATCTTTACGGAGTTATTGTAGGGAGGTAGGTAGCACTTGGTGGTTGGCTTTGTGCAAGCCTGTCTTTGTAACCACATGCAACTTTAATAATTTTTGATTAAGTAGAGAATATCTAAACGGCGCGATTCAGGAAAGTGACATATTCAATCAGCGCCATCTATCACTACCGAGTTGTAACATACGCTATTGTACAATGACTTGAAATAGATTTAATAAAATTATATATTCGTTTGAAATTGACAAGACGATTCAACGGGTCGTAAACGTTTTTTTTTTTACAATAGAATATTTGCTTAACATTTTATAAGGTCATGTTGTATTGTATGCTGTGTCCGTATTCATGTGACATTTAACTAAACTGGTTTTTATTGTTTTTTAGGTATACAATAAACATGCTGATAGGAAGATCGGTAAAATAAGGAAGAGCTGGTCCGGGCTAGCGCGCGAAGCTTTCACCGACAGCGATTATTTCGGCATAACCTTCCCGATGGATTTGGATATCAAGATGAAAGCTGTTCTGCTTGGAGCGTGTTTCTTGATTGTAAGTGTATTCGTTGGATTTAACTTACTAACTCAGGTAGAACAGGTGTGTCTTGTTCTTATGATTGGCAGGGATAACACACTTGATACCAAAGTTATGAGTTTTTTTATAACTCTATCCGTGTTTACTAAGTTCTGAGTCCGAACTCTAGTTCGGGTCATTAAAATATTACAGGGTTTCTCTGTTAAGAATTTCGGTATCAATCAAGTCTTGTAGTACCAATAACAATTTGAATTCGTGACCATTTATCGTTCGCCTGCCTTATATATGTATAAACTAATACGAAAAATATATTATTTAACTTTGTCTCACATCGTATGTGTCTATGTTGTAAATTATGTTTTAAACATTTTTTAACTCATAAGCCAGAGACGGCAGGTTTGCAAACGCCAATCAGCAAATTAATTATAATGGCAAACAATAAATGAATAACAATGTCGATATACATTCAAAACGAACAAATTCTAAACTAGATTTTTGTTTTTCGAAAGAAAGAAAATTTTACTATCTCAATGATTTTACCAACGGTACCACAGCCAACGTGAACACACTTACACGGACATATCTTAAGTAACTTAAAAGAATAATATATTCTTGTTTATATTCGGCGGAGATGGTTTTTTTTTTTTATAGAATAGGAAGGCGGACGAGCATATGGGCCACCTGATGAGAAGTGGTCACCAAACGCCCTTAGACATTGGCATTGTAAGAAATGTCAACCATCGCTTATACCGCCAATGCGCCACCAACCTTGGGAACTAAGATTTTATGTCCCTTGTGCCTGTAATTACACTGGCTCACTCACCCTTCAAACCGGAACACAACAATAACAAGTACTGCTGTTTTGCGGTAGAATATCTGATGAGTGGGTGGTACCTACCCAGACGAGCTTGCACAAAGCTCTACCACCAGTATGGTGAGATAAGTCGCTCTTTTCAGAAGAATTGTTCTCTTGTCGAAAAAAAGGAGATTAGAAAGAGAAAGAGCCCAAGAGTGGTACACACCGGACTGGCGATAATAACTTCTATTTCATTTTACAGGATTATATGTACTTCGAAAAAGTTGGAAATCATGAGCGGGTTCGTCCTTTAATGCTGTAAGCGTAAAAATATTATGGCAAAATTTAAGTAAGCATACATACTCACTGCTTACTTCTAAATGTTTTAAATAATGAATGTTAATGAATCTCTAAGCGAATTACTGTAGTTTTAAATTACGCTAGATCTATATGTGTACTGATATTGGAAGCTTTAGATATATATCCCTTTATACACACAGACGTGGTTTGTTTATTGTAAACACGGAGTTTTTGAAGAATATATTACATAGCACTAATCGTGCTTTTGGCTTAATAAATTTATTTTGCATTTTATTAGATGTAAGCTTGTACTGCATGTGTGTAACTTAAAAAAAAAATATATATAAAAATAATTTACTTTTTTACTCTTTAGTAAATACAGTAAATTATCAGTAATATTTTTATTAAACTTATCTTTCAAAATTCAGATGATGAAAATTTTATTTAGGATATTATTTGCGTAAAGTCGCGAAAAGAGTAACTATGCTAAATTTTAATTCAAGTCAGTCTGGGATTTCGCTTATATCCTGACTGTATATATACACCAATGGCGTGGCGATCTGTAGCGCCTGCTGCAGCGCCCTTTAAAGGAGTTGCAACAATGTAGAATGTATAAGTAAAAAATCTTAAAAAAAAAAAACATGTATGTGCCAACTTTCGTGGTGACGGTGTCAGTCTATTAAACTTAATCATCTCATCGTCATTTTCTAAAATCATATTACTCGTTTACCTTTACCGTCGTCAGACAATTATTGTTCAGAACTTCTTTGCTGACGCTCCTTCGTACAAGAACTGTCATTTTCAAAGTTCTTTGGCAAAGATCCAATGCCATTCTGACGCTTTCACATAAAGGCTCTACATTAAAAAAAAAAAAACAATCTTATCTGTAGCTGTAAGTTATAGTATTATACTCAAAAATTAATTAAGACTTAAAATTTGATGTTATAAACATTTAAATGGATACCAAATTATATACGGCCTTACTAATAAAAGTTCTTTAGCGAATGTTTAGATAAAAAAATTGATTTCTCATTCGATAGGAGAAAACACGTCAACGCTAAAGTAATAATCGCCTAAACAATAATTATTGGTAGATATGTTAGTGTTTAAGAAAAATCATGGCCAATTCATTATCTATCGTATATTAAGTGTTTAATGCTATCGAATATATAAATATGATT
Organism: Nymphalis io; assembly: GCF_905147045.1. NCBI lineage: Eukaryota > Metazoa > Arthropoda > Insecta > Lepidoptera > Nymphalidae > Nymphalis > Nymphalis io. The sequence continues at coordinate 2,109,203 of NC_065888.1, forward strand.
ATATAAAAATATATTTTAATAAAAGTTTTTACAATTTATGACTTAGTAGACTGACTCATATGGCTTATAATTGTTTAAGCATTTATTTCTAAAAAGGTTCCTAGATAGTGATCTGCTAAACTAAAAATGATCTAATTAATATTTTTTACTGTTTTTTTTATTGGTTATTCATACACTAGTCATGATATATATATAAGGGGACAGTATATGCAATAGCTATGTAATTTCTATGATGTATTTGCGTTTACTGTCCCAGAAGGTGTTAACATTTATATATTGAGTGCAAAATATTATGCTTATGATTTGTCAATAACATAAAACTAATATAACTATAATGTCCAATTTATAATATGATTATATTATTATTTTTCTTATGTAAGCACAAATGATCTATGATAAATCTGTTTTTAAATTGTATTGTTATAATATTTACTTACAAAAAGCAACAATATGGTTGTAACATGTAAAGCTACATGTTGTAATTTTTTAATGTTTTTTTTTTCTAATATTTTGTGATATATTAAGTTATTTTGTTAAGTTTTTCAGTATTGTGCTGAAATTGAAGTTCATTTTTCTATGTAGTATCTATTGTATTAGTTGTTATGACATTTTTATATTATTACTCTTATTAAACATATTCGTTTGCACTTTGTTTTGATACTAATATTATATACTCTGTAAAATGTTTGTATAGGCCTTTAATTTTTTAATTATCCAAATGCTAGTTTTATAATTATGATGCTTATTGAAAAAATATTTAATTTTTTTTTTAACTTATTACTAATATTATTTATTTTAAATGAAATAAATATAAATGTGTTTGCAACTTGAGAGTTACTAAAGAAACTTATATGTTAATACATATTAACGACACAAAAGATACCAGATTTAAGTAATTTTATTTATTAATATGATACTAGTAATATAAAATAATGTATCTTCTTTTAATAAGTGATGCTTATTTGTCAAGATATATAGAAATAGGATTGTCAATCTTAGACGAACTAATAACAATATTATTTGTAATAAAATAGACAGAGCAAGATAATCTGTTCCTTTCGACGAGTTTATTTTAAGAAAAAAAATTGAGATGTCGATTATTTTTATGCACACACTTATGTTCTTCAATATTAATTATAAATGTTTATAAATGTCAATGTAACATCTTACTGTAATAAATATACGTCTACTAAATTAAATGTTTATATTATACATAGAAAACATTTTTATTTTCATATCATAATCAATGTTAATTATATATAAGCTTCGCGCCGAGCATAGGACTTAATTAACTAACAAAAAAAATGAGACAGGCATTGCAAAAGATACTACAATAAATATTAAATATACAATAAATCGGTTGTTGTACAAAAAAGTATAAATATTTTTAACTTGAAGTAAATACTGTAAGTATTCTTTATATAACACCTATTTGCTGAATCCAATATATGTTATACTTTAGGTGATATTGAAACTACTTAATTAAAAGTGCAACTTTTTATTGGTTAAAAATCGATTAAAGAAAGTCAAACTCATAAAGGCTTATTTACTGCAGATTTCTGAGTACAAACAGATAAATCAGCTTGGTGAAGTGTTAGGTCAGCAAAGCTGTCTTCTTGATGAGATAACAGAGACTTTTTCATAGCATTCATTTCTCTGTGGTCATGTTTAATTACAACTGGTTTTGGTAAGGAAGAAGCTACTCTTTTAGCCCATGGGCTCTCTGGCAGCTTCTCTTTGTCAGGAATTGTTATCTGAAACATATATTTATTATAAGTTTATAAAAAAAGCAATACAGAACATTACAGGATTTTAATCGTTATAAAAATAGTTGATCTTGGTTTCATAAGTTTGATTATGCAGATTTTTCTTTATTCTGAATAGATTCCTTCATTTTTAAATACATGTGATTTTATATTTTTCATACACAAAATGAATTATAATATAAAACCTCATTGATGCAATTTACCAATCATGCTAAGGATTAATTTAGGTCCTATGTAGGCTATACCAATAGTGACTTCAGAAACCTATTGTAAAATTTTAAAAACAAGCCGATTATTTGTTTTATGAACAAAACACTTAGCATAACAAAGAGTAGTAATTGTAGTCTGGTAGGCAAATTACTTAGGGCTGTTTATTGATTGATGTAAATGAATTCCTACTGATATAAACAGGTTTCCTCAAGATGTTCTTCTATAGTACCAAGTGTCAGGTAAATAGAAATTTGTGTTTTTAGAACCTTAGACTAAAATAATTTGTTTCATTAAATCACAAACTAAATACTATTGAATAAATTATTTTACCATTTTAGTTTTTTTAGCACTTCTATAGGCAAGTGAGGGTAGCAAGACATTTTCTTTATTGCCTAATTTACTATCACTTGTGTTTTTTACTAATTTAGGAATAGAAGAGCAACCAGGTAAGGGTCTTTTTGGATGCACATCCCTCAATAGTGGAACTTGTGGACCATTCTTGATATAAGACGCTACAGGACTAGTGATATGTTGATAAGGGTTTATTTTGCCAGGTGTTTTCTTTGTAGAGGACAGTTGATACTTTTTAGATGATAAGGGATTCTTTGGAGTTTTAAATATTTCTTTAGAACATTTTGTTTCAACAAATGGTGTTGAAATACTTTCAGTCTTTACACCTTGAACATATTTCTGTAAGTTACAGGAATTTTTTAAAGGTGTTTTATATAACCTTTCAACTTCTAAATCGGTTTTTGTTTTAGATTCAATACTTTTATTTTCTGGTTCTGTACTCATGATTTCCCTTTCATTTTTTTCACTTACATTTTCATTTTTTATTTCAACATCATCATTTTCTTTTATTGAACTTGTAATTATTTCTGGAATGTTAAGATTTTGTTCCTTTTCTGTTCCGATAATATTTTTTTCGGCTTTGTTATTTTCATTATCGTTCAAATGTGCATTATTTAAAATATATTCTACGACTTCTAAAGTATTATCTAATACATTATTGACATTAGGCTTTGGCGATGTACACATTTCAGTTACCATTTCTTCTAGTTTTAAAAAACTATCATCTGTAGATTTAACATCCCAGTCTGTAGGAGCCATTGGAGTAGAGTTTGCATTTGAATAACAATCGAGAACTGCATCAGCATTTCTTACAGAATATATGTCGGGCTCAGAATGCGTCTCGATTACACTAATGCTATCGTCGTTTACAAATTGATCGCTTTCAGCACACCTTTAATAAAGTAATAATTAGAATTAAACGGTTTTGAGCCAATTGATTCAGAGCCAAACATTTAAAACAACAAATAATATCGTGGTAAGGATAAATACTTACGAAAAAGTTTGACGAAAATTATTAAATAAAATATGTTTCTTCACTTCTTTTAAAGATAATTTTCCAAAAAATACTTCATCATCACTAAGATTTTCATCTACTGAGCACATAGCCATCGTGTTAATAATACTGTTGCATTAAAATACTAATAACGACATTTAAAATTGTTCCATATATTTTGTATAATGTACAACGGACTTTATTTTCATAATTCAAATTTGAAGTTCTTGTAATGTCAAGGATTTTTTTTCTTTTCAGAAAAGACAAACGTATTACACCATACAGCTTCTATAATATTTTTTATCTAGTTTTTAAAATGGTTATAACTATTATATCAAAAGTTCCAAATACAGTTTAAATGTGATAAATATTATCACGATTTATAAAATTAAATAAAGAAATTTTAACATTATATAAAATATAAGTTTTATTTTTGATGATAACAACAATATTAAGAATACATCCATAGGTTCGCTTAATAAATTAAAATTACTGACCCATTTTTTTACTACTATTATATTTCTGATAACGTATTAACACATTGGGCAAAAACAGATCAACACTAGTTTGTTTATATTTAAAAGTTGTATTTTTTTGTGTAGAAAGCGTTCGAAATCCAGGTGCAGATTATTAAATAAAAAAATACGCTGATCAGCAAACCCACGATCCCTCTTTTTATGTGCTTGTTGCTTTATTCGGGCTATTTGTAAAGGTTGCCAATGTTCAGTAATTATGAATTATGAAAAAACCGGTAAAAATCAGTTAGACATATTAAAACAAATGTTATTTTAATTTCTTTAATAACTCTGCAGCTTCCTTATTAGCGCGGTGATCATCATCAGATTTTGCAGGGTAACTTGCAGCTAATTTGAGATAATACTTTGCTTGGTCTTCTTTTTTGAGTTTTAAATAACAACAGCCAAGTCTTAGAAGATTAACACTGTAGAATCTTGGCTGGGCTGCCTCAGCTCTTAAATAATACTCAAGAGCATCTTCATATGTAGAATAAGGCAATGGTGCAAAAACTGCATCTGCCGTTTTTCTTTGATACCATGGTAATTCACTTATTTGAAAACACCATTCACCTAGCATATGCAAGAGACTAGCATCATTTGGATTTAGAGTGACAGCAAGCTGAAAAAATAATTAGAGCCATTTATCTACTGTTATTATAACAACATAACAAAATGGATGACAGTTTTAAAGCCATGTAGCAAATATTCAACAGGACTCCATAACTTCACAGAGCTTAAAATATTAAAAAATACCAGCACACCATATAATTATAGCAAAAACAATGTATAATCCAATTAAAACATAGTTTTGTGTGCAAAATTAGCTCTAGATAGAATAGACATTTTAGATTATAGACACTAATTAAGCACATAAAAACTAAGTAGTGCGGTTTCCACGTATATACATAATTACATGGGCACTGAATAGTTACTAAGTATATGTCATCTTCTTTATAAAATTAATGACTTATAAATATGTATCGACTCACATCCATGTGTTTCTTCACATTTTCAAGTTGTTCTATTTTTTCCTGGATACCTTCATTCGAGCTTTTGGCATCTAATATAAGAGCATACCATTTTTGAACAGCAAAATTATCAGGATTTGTTTCTAATTCTTCAACTAATAGATTATAGGCTTGTAAAATTAATTCATTTTTTATTTTTTTGTTATATTTAGAATTCTTGGCCATATTGTATAAGGCACGACAAATACGCCATTTGATTTCTACATCATTTTGAATCTGTAGCAGATAATAACATGAATATAGATCTTCATATTATACATACAATAAAATTCTTAGCACATAATATGTACATACTCTTTTTTTATTGTGGAATAATAGCAAAGGGAACTAATAGAATTAGTTTATTGTTGTCATTATTCATTTAGTTTATTTTAAAAGGAATAAGTTGAACATTTCACCTTATATTTTATAAGCATATTGTAACTTTCTTCATATTTCCCCGTTTCAAACATTTTGTCAGCTATTTCTGTCACGGACGGAATTAAGGTTACTTCTTTAATAGCATTTAAATTGTTCTTGCTTACACTTGTAGGCCATAAGAACCAGAAGCCAGAGAATATTTGGGTTACTTTAACTGTCTTATTAAATAATTTCATCTGAAATTATATTAAAAAATTAGGGGATGTATAAAAAAAAGTATTTTAAATTAATTAGTAGAGGAAGAGATGATTGGTTCTAAAATAATTAATATTTTCTTTTTATTACTTTTGTATATAATTATTTGTATTAATCACCTGCGATAATTTGAATACTTTATTTTGAAACTCCCTAAAAAGGTAGGTCTTGGGTTGAAAAATCTTTTTGTAAATTTTCATCATAATTTCAAGTTTTATTTACACTGTTGACATTCATTTACATCAAAATGTTCATCAAAAAAACAATTTAATTTCTGAAAATTAACTTAAAATAGACAAATAAATTACAGATTTACAATACAAAGATATTTTAAAATTGATCCATAGAAAATAGGTTTTGTTTCTTGAATCGGAAGTTTTTAATGTTTAAGCCTCTATCATATATTAATGGTTTTGTTTATTTTTATTTGAACTTTGAAGTTTAAACGGCAAGGCTAAGCAGATACCGAAACATCTGTTTTTCTAAACTTCATAGGTAGTTAATTTTTGAACTATAGTCACTGTAGTCTCATAATCTGTCAATTTTGTGTCAGTGCTACCAACAAAGAAGAAGAAGCTTTAAGCTTCAAAATTATATTTATTGCATTATTTTATGATTTTTTGTTTTGATTTGGTCTCCATATTATTCGTTACTAATCAGTATCTAATGTAGTAGACATACAGTTTTATTTGATAATCAAATATATTTTTTAATTTTGACCTCTTGAAAGGAATAATTGTTTTATATTTTGACTGGAAAATGTACAATAGATTCAATTAAATACTGTTCAATATTCAAAAACACATTCAAATCTTGAAGTGACATAATTAATATGAATAGTTTATTAACTGAATTATGGTAACGGAATAATATTAGAAGTACAAAAGTCTACTGGCTAAATATAAGCCTGCAGATCCTGAGGTCCTAGGTTATTAGGTTTTTCTGTCGATGTTTATACTGTGTACATTCCCATGCCTCGGAAAGCACTTAAAGCCGTTGATCCTGCGCCTGAATTCTTTCCGTTCGTGTCGAATTGCCGTACCATCGGATTATGAGAGTGAAGCCGCCGTGATCGAAATCGGTCTGTGTCCTACAGATCATCATTTCGATTTATATTAAGCTTTCATAATTATGAAAATTAGGAAATTTCTAACATACATTGTCTTTATAGTGTGCTTGTTGCGCATATTAGAAAATAATTATATAAGCGCAGTGGTCACCGATGTTGACAGAAAATTGTAGACCCCATCGTTTATTAAGAAAAATAATCTAAAACTGTTATCACCATAATATTACAATAGCTATAATTTATAAATACTTATTATTAATTTTATAAATTACTTATTTAAAAAATACTATAAACGATTATTCTAAAAATATTTATTATGTGTGTATTTTATAAATAAGAAATGAATTATAAGCAATTGTGGTAAAAACATGTGTTAAAAACATTACTTATTTACGGGATTACTTATTTTTATACTGATTTCATTATATTTCTTTATATCTTAGCGTTAAGTATAGAGTCACTATTTTTTATTATAAATAAATGTATTGAAAATATATGTATTTAATTATATATCTTATATAATTAAATCATCATTCATCAATATTTTATAAAGTATTCGTATATAAAAAATACATAATATTAGTATTGCTAGGATCTGATGTTTTATTATTTTTCATAATGGCAATAATTTAAAAAAATCAATTTTTACCCGGTCCAAGGGCGGGTGTTACTGTTGACAGTTCAGTAAAGTGAGGTGCAGTTGAAATTGGTGTAAGACATGTTATTAATCTAAATAACATCTTCAGTATTGTTATCATTATGCAGAGATCAGGTAATTACAAATTTGTACATAAAAAATATATTTCTGAAATCTATATATCTCCTTAATGATTCGCGCCAATTACTTTTATGCATTTTAAGTTTAAATGTATAATTTCGTTATAGTTGTGTTTTTATTATCATAATGCGGAATATTATTTTACCGAGAAGCGTTAATTTGTTATTACAAAATCAAAGATGTACATACTTTATAAGCAAGAGAGTTATCATATGAAATAAAGTTCCTTAAATGGGGCTTCTATGAAGAAAACAAAAATAGGACTTGGGTGATATATAATTAAAAATTTAATTTTTTTAATTCCTTTATTAAAAGAGTCTCTTTATCTTATGCTAGTAGTGTCGATTGAGCATATGCATGATTATATAATAATATTAATAAATCTATTAATGATAACATATATGATTAAATATAATAATAATGCTTATTACAGTTTTACTTTTGATTATTTTATTTCAACGTTTTTGTATTTTCAATTTATAAAATACAATAAAAACAGCTAAGCCATATATTTATATTTAAAATCCTAGGTCATATTTAGCTGAATAAGATTTTGTATACAGCTTGCAATTTTTAATAAGTCATTATTATATAGCTATAATTTTGAAATATTGGAGAGATTAGTTCATATTTGGACTCATGATAGGTATTAATAATATAATTATTTGAATGATGAAATGTATGATATTTCATTCGTTAAGATTTTCATTAGTCATCCTATGATAACATTTATTAAATTTAATAAAACTTCCTAAAGATTGTTTTATAAAACTTGTATATGTTTACAGCATATTTTATTACATGCAAAATATATATTCTATGTCCAATCTATTGAAAGTCGTCTATTTTGACACCTAATATTCATATAAACTACTGACTAAAGTCATGGACACTTTTATTTAAAAAAAATGTATGCCTCAATTATTACTGCAAATAGCACACACGGTCTGTGTATTTACCCTTCTATCTCTAATTTGTTTCAATTATTTTAAAGAATTGCGTCCTGAAAATTAATTTATTTAATGCCCATATTAAACATATGTATACAATAGACCTTTTTTTTAAAATAGAGTTCAAAATGCAAAAGCGCTCATGTAATATTTTTATAAGTTATAAAACAGTTTAATACAAATATTTTCAGTGCCTAAAAGAGCGGTTGGCAGTTCATTCTTTCATCAATTAAAGAATACCATTAAGTTCACTATTTATACTATTTCATTATTATAAAACAATAATATTTTTGTTTTTTAATTTTAAATGTTGGTGGAAATCAATAAAATTAATGTTCATTCTGAATCAATCTACATCTAATATAGTGCATATTTGTATTAGATAATAAGCTGAGATGGCCCTGTGGTTAGAGAGGGTGAATGTTAACCGATGATCCCACTAACCCGGGCAAGCACCACTGAATTTTCATGTGCTTAATTTGTGTTTCGTTTCATCTCATGCTTAACGGTGAAGGAAAACATCGTGAGGAAACCTGCATGTGTCTAATTTCATTGAAATTATGCCACATGTGTATTCTACCAACCTGCATTGGAGCAGCGTGGTAGAATAAGCTCCAATACCTTCTCCTCAAAAGGGAGAGGCCTTAGCCCAGCAGTGGGACATTAACAGGCTGTTACTGTATGTATTAGATATATTTTTGAATCTTTTAAATGTTTCTCAAAAATTAGAAACAATTATTTTCATAACTTTTAGCCCATTATTAGCACTTCATGAGGAAAAGAAATAACTATCTATTTCAAATTACTTAATATTATATATTACTATGTAGTACAGGGGTTATTCTATTACCAACCATGACTTGTATTGAAGTGCTCCTATTTTACTAATAGATTTTGAGCTGGAGTTATTATAGGTGTAAAGCATATTCATTTGTCAAAACAATAACAAGTATGTACCATGCTCTATCACTCAAGACAATGTCGGTATCTAGGACCTTGCATACCCTCAATCAGGTTCCGGCAAATAGATATATATAATAATTCTCTTAAGAGATTTAGAAAAACAATGTTGTATAATTTATACTTATTTATCATGAGTGTGATACTGATTGACTGACAAGTGTCTTGTGCACATAGACATTGTAAGAAAAGGTTTATACTTTTGTGTATGTGTGTGTGTCTGAGTTGTAACTTTGTTTCTATACAATATACAAACAAACTTAACCAATGTATATCTTACTTAAATTTGTTTTGATTCAAACATCTAATGACTTTACAACCTTTGTAGTCCATTTGCATGTATTTAAATGAGGTAGACCATTTATGGTATATTTATGTATCCACTATTACTATAGTAAGTATTATATATGTCTTACTATCTATAAAATTTTTTTTTATTAAAAAACATCAACAATTGGTATTACGGTTCTCGACAAAACAATTGCAGTTTTGTTGAGAATTAATTGAAATCACAAAAAGTATTTCTTAATTGCAATCACAGACAATTGGAAACAATTTGTATTGTCGTTAATATAATTGATGTGATGTCGAACTGATCAATTCCGTATCCTGATAATTATTCCATTAATCCAGACGATATTAATTTTTTTAAATTAAAAGATTAAAGATAATCCAGACGATTAAATGTAATCGTATCTTACGATTGTAAAATTAAAATAAATAAATGGAAAAAAAATTAAAAAACTAGATTTACGACAATACAAATTGTTTCCAATTGTCTGTGATTGCAATTAAGAAATACTTTTTGTGATTTCAATTAATTCTCAACAAAACTGCAATTGTTTTGTCGAGAACCGTAATACCAATTGTTGATGTTTTTTAATAAAAAATTAGGTTTCAAAAATGTTCTTTGTAAATATTTACTTATTTATTACTCGTCTAACTTTGGTACTATGGTATCATTGTTTGGTGATCATAGAGCGTATAGTGTCTTACTATATAACTAAAGCGGGTCTCTCTTGCGGAACCTGACCGTCATAACACGCCACAAACGTCCTGTCACTGTAATCAACACCCATCCTTACAGTTATACTTCATGTTACATGAAGCGATGGCTTTGAAGGGATTTAAAGTAATTTTTAATTTTGTGGAGAGCAACGATGGAAGAGCACCACCTTACCTTTCGATGTTTATCTCCGTTAAATAAGTAAGAAAAATATGTTTCGGAATTTGTGGTGTTTATCATTAATCGTAATGTTGCTTAAACTCTTTTTATGAAGTTGTTAAAAATGTATACCATTATAAAGGTATAGAAATATATTTTTTTATATATTATATTGAGATTAATCCACAATATTATATAAGATTGAAAACACCTTAAGTTTCACACACGACATATTGGCATATTATTATCTTTGGATTTGTAAGTAAGCAAAACCCTATTAAAATTTACTATCTAAATTCTTCTAATTTGACATAAGTATGGTCATTTCTGTATATGGCAATGCCCTATCTGTTACTCGTTTTTTTAATATAACATGAGTTATAGAGGTGTGCAGTTTTGCTGTTTTTTTTTTTAATATTATTTTTTATATAATCTTTGGGATGAGATGCATTTGTTATTGTTGTTGCATTCTATTATCTAATTATTTAATTGTAAGCATAGCATTTTCTTTATATTTTTATGTGAATATGTCTAACTTGAAATAATACTCAATATTGCTTAACTCGACGCTTAGCAGCAGCATAACAATGGAGAGGGTGTCGTCACCCCAAAATATGGGGGATGACCCTTCACGAGCCCATCTTATTGAATGAAAAAAAATATTTGATTTAAAAAAGTTTTGATACTAAATTTATTTGCAGTGATTCGAGAGAATATCAACGTGAACTATATTAATATAGGCCTTGTTTACAAGTAGCAGTATGGGTTCGAAGTCCGCATTAAATTAATACATCAGTTTACGATCATGTTATCATGCATTTGAGGTACTTTATAACAATTAACTTTTATTGCATTGTTTTGCAAAAAAGGTTTGATATACGACACAAATAACTAAAAAAAAACAAGGAATTAAAATCTAATCCTCCTTTGTACTTATTTTTAAAATGGATAATTCAAGGATATTTAAAATATATTAAAAGTAATCTATTTTTTCTTTGTCGTAAGATTTTACATTGAGTGTAATTTGTTTAAATTTGAATTTGGGTGGTCGGTTTGCTCTCCTGTCATGGCTACTGTGACGTTACGAAATCTTTCAAGTTGCAAATTCTCTACGCGTATTGAAATAACTTTGAGTGCAAATGCATGTGCGACCGGCGCGGGCGTCACTCATTGCTAAGTTACCGTGGACGTGTGCGCATACGTCTCTCCGACGTACACCGTGTACTTGTCTTGCACACGTAAACATATTAGTGACAGTTTAGCGCGGCTCATCCTAATATTCTAACACTCGGCTATAGTAAACAACTGACGGTAGTATTGAGGACGACAGATAATTTGCTTACTAATCAGAAACGACGAATGAGTTTTTAGTGACATTTGTGGTCGTGTAAGTGTATTGTAATATGATCAAATGTTTTGTTATCAAAGCTTGAATAATACTGGAAAATAACTGCAATTATGGAAACATTGGATAACCATCTGAGCTCTCGTAAGAACTTCTTTAAATTTTATTTACCATTTAAAATATGTGTATTAAAATGTGACTTTTGCTAAATTTATGTTTTTAAAATGTGATTGTGTTAAAACAAACAAAAATATTTCTGATTCAACTTTTACTAGTAATTTTAAATGTGTTATGATATATCAAAGGTTCGAAATGTCGGTTAGGCAAAGAAGAATCTGAGAGTTTTGATTGACAAGCAATTCAATAGTTACTCTTAATTAAAAAAAATATAAAATATTTTTTATTTATAATAACTACGCAGGTTAACTCTTAAACAAAAGTTAGGGCAACATTCCAAAATTAAAAATATCTTTACTGTTCGCTCGTCATTTGTTTTGTTTTGGTACCAAATATTTACAATATAATCAACAATGAAAGAATCTGAATTTAAAAACAATGGTTGCATAGACGTTTCATTGACTCACAGAACCTTGCCTGGAGTTTTTGTATCAAGTGTTCGTTGGTATTATGTTGCCATTCCATAATTTATAATGTAGGAGTATACTGTGTTAGTAATCAATCGTTGTTAATGGAAGTAAGATATTTGAGTACAGAGAGTCTCGAAGACGTAGGTATCTGTTGTCTTCCCTGTATAGGTAGGTTTCAATACAATCTCATATCAAGTGCCAACGATTATATATTTGTAAGATGTCTTATAGTTTTTTCGTTTTTGTTTCATGTGCTGTCTAATCAACACGACGAATAGCGGTAAGTATTTTTTTTAATAACAGTAATCATTCAAGCAGCAAAAATTAAAAAAATAGGCTATGGTAACGGAATAGTTAGGCGGTGCAGGCAAATTATAAAGTATTAATTTGAATATGTAATAAAATGATATCGAAAAGGAATTATTAGGTCGACGAGGCCGTTTGTCCATTCCACACGTATCGCACGCGTCGTTTGAATTACGAGTAGGAATTCGCGACCGCTATTCGGCCGAATATGTTCGTCAGACGTCGGGCGCATCAGGCACCGTGACACAAATATCATTCCCCATGGTCATCCATTGGTTTAAGTTTCAACGATGCATGTATATACAAAACCGATAGTGACGAATGTGTCGATATCAACGTCTATTGTTCCAGTACGCGAAAACGTAATCGCTGAGTGGACGCTGTTTTGTAAAATTACTATTAATAATTATATTTTAGTTTGTAAAATCCGTGATTATTATTGTTATATTTGACATTTATTATATTTTCGAAGTTCGGTGATTCTATTGTTCACATAAGTTAAGTGAAACAGCGATACCATTTTAGCCTGAAAAGGGGCAGTAAACGGTAAAGCGTTCAGAATGTTATATTCGTATCGAATACCTATTTAAGGCACATAATTAGAACGTGCATTGCGATACATATGTGCATACTTAGCACGGTTCTATGCAATTAGTGAGTCAGATAGTTGTTTGTGTTAAAAACACCATTAAATTGTTATCAGTGCTTGCTTTAAGCCGAGTGGTACTTGGCGTTGATTCACCCGACTTCATTCGTCTCTCCTCCGGATGTGATTTGTCGACGGAAAAATGTGCTATCATATTTGTTAGTAGCGCAGTGCTGTGGTCGTAACAGTTTGTTTCCTTCGTATGTAGTTAGCGGATGGGTTATGTAAATTTTTATTCGCGTGTATTCTATTGAATAAACTCGAGAGGTTTAAATATTCAAGTGATAGTGATCACGATGGCATCAGTTTCGGAATCACCGTTAAATAGATCAAGAAATAGGCCAGTGTTGTCTCGATACAAGCCAGTCAATGATAGTTCTGATCAGGTAAGCGTTTGTTATTTATACAACTATAACTGACTAAAAAATATTATTCAATAAACATGACCGAACTGTTTCTGTAAATGACTTTATCTTATCGCTAAACTAATAACGGGGTACAGTGTATGTAATATATTTGTTATTAATAGCTTATGAGGTGTGCCCGATGGTCTTCAGTAATATGGATTTTAGATAATCACGTATATTTTTAAGCAGGTTGTATTTCTGTGTTAAAATAAATCTTATTATATTGCCATCAAAAGCGAAATTTCAGTTGAATCAGTTGGGTGGAAGTCGTTTATAATTTAGTCGAAAATAAATCCCACACATATTCACAGGTGAAGTTACATAAAAGCTTGTTAATTTAATAATCGTTAATGATAATGATGATGTCAATGTCCTCGAGGCCGATTTTAACCACGACAGCCTTTCTCAAAAGAGGCCTTCCAACTGCGCAGGACATATGCGCTCTAACACAAGTGCACTCTCTAAATCCGATGTGACGGAAAATCGGACGTGGCCGCAGTACCATCGCCTGTATGTGCTTTCTAAATAATGGGGATATAAACACTGCCATTCGACTTCTTGACAGGAAACCCAATAAATTTTTAGTGCCCAGATCCGTAGATTGAATCCGGGACCTCGGAATCTATGGTCGTATAATTTAACCAATAGACCAATGAACCAAAATTAATAGTAATATATAATAATATAATAATAATAATGAGTCGTAATAAATATATACAAACTAAATACTTATACTGGATTACAGTCATTGGCATTAATAACAAAAGCTAACTGCAACTGAATTTCAGAGTTCTATGTCATTAGGGCTAATCCCTTTACTGCACGTGATAAATTATCAATCAATCAATCAACAGCCAATCGTTGTCCACTGCTGAACACAGGGCTCTCCCAAGGTGCGCCAAAGCTCCCTGTCCTCCGCCTTCCGCATCCAGTTGGTGATAAATTAACAGGCTGATAAAAGCTTGTTTTAAATAGATAGATATGAATTTATGACGTGTATACACCCACTACGAAGTTATACAAAACGTTGACGTTTAATATAATTAATGATGTTTAAATTATCCCATACAACAACACACAACACAACAAGAATGAACATATTTTTGGCGTAGGAGTAGTTGATTGAAAGGTATAAACGATGTTAAAACTTTTCTAATCGGCTCATTTTATTTCGCAATTCAATATTAGACGTTCATTGGTGCTTTTTGGTGGATACATAAGAACTATACTATTCCACAATTTGTGGAATAGTATTTTATAAATAATTTCGTGTTGCAATTACGTTCCGTAAACTATCAAGAGTTTGTTCATTTCCAACGTTGTTTTGTTTTGGTATCGAAGTCTGTTAGTTTGATGGCACGTGCCTTTTACCTAAACAACGTCTGATGTATGAACGGGGATTTCGTGGTTTACAATTGATATATCACGAACTAAGCCTTAAAATTTCGTGGAATGCATAGTGTACTTTATTAAACTAAAACTAAATATATGTATTTAATTGTAATTAAAAAAATGCCTTCTAAAATTTATGAGTAGGCATATTTGTTTGATATGCACCATAAAAATTTGTACAAATACCATTTTTTCCATGCTATGAAAATTGGTATATACATACACATTAGTGCTCGGCATCCGATATTAAGTTTGTTTCAAAGTTTGTGATGGTGGGTTGATTCCCGGCCATCATAAGGGTGGATGGGGCACACGTACGTGTTCTATTGGTGAGTTTTAATTTATTCCATTGGTCGCCTATTACGATACTCACTGATTGCGTTGGGGTGGCTCTTTTTTACATAATATATACATTTTTTGTTTTTTTTTTTCCTTACATTTACTATAAGATACGGGAGTAAGTAAGGGTACAGTTGTTTATGGTAAATTAAATAATAAATAGGATGTCAATATTAAATTATTATTTAGCGGATTTCTTAAGATGATATGTAGGTACATATAAGATGAGATATCATTATAAACTCTCTTAATTATTTTTGGTATAATGAAAATATGATACTTACCTATTAATTATAATAAATAAATTTGATCACGCTTTCCTCAAAGCTTTGTCTTTTTCTTTCAAATGACAAATCAGTATATGATAGAAAGAGACAAATCTGAGTTTAGTAAGTCCTTGTGTGTTTATTGATTGGACACGTCGCTTTGCACGTCGATTTTTCATTTTCCTCTTCAGTTCAGTGTCATCGGTAAAACCAATTCAATGTATGTATAACAGGCATTTTTGCCTTAATTTGAAATGATTTCATAATATATAACCAAAAATGTACTTTGAATAAAAAAAAATAAACAGCACTACTTATTATAAAACAAAGTCTCCAGCCGCGTCTGTCTGTCTGAACGCGATAAACTAAAAAAACTACCGAAAGGATTTTTATACGGCTTTCTTCAGTGGACGGAGTGTTCACGAGGAAGATTTCGGTGTATAATTCATTAAAATGATGTGAAAATATGTGGCTGAAATATAACGAAAAATGTTGCAGATGTCGGAAAAAATCATCTTGACTGTTGAGGTGTGCTGCGTAAATCATTCGAGTTATATGAGTTACAATATAAACGTTTAATGTAAACCATTATTCCCTTCCGACTTCAACGGCGTCCTATGCCGAGGTCCGGCCTCACAGGAGGCGTCCTTAGGATGTCCGTTTCTCTTGAGCCTCCCGTGTGGCTCCCAACATCCGGCTGAGTTCGTCTCGCCCAACCCGCTCGGCAACGCTGTAGAGGTCATTAGGGCCAACAGTAACTAGACAGTTAAAAAAAAAGACCATTATTCTGTCCGTGCAAAGCCGGTAAATATATATATATGCCTACAAAAATATCAAGCTTATATAGGTATTTTCAAACAAAAGGAAAAATAACAACTTTTGTGTCATCAATACGTATTTGTAACATTCATTAATTATATTACATAATGCTACAATGTATAAATAAATGTTGAATCCGTGTTTCCGGTTAAGGCGGCAAACATCTATGGTATATTCGATGGTCGAATGGTATATAGACGACGTTATTACTCTGTGCAGTTGTTCAACTATACTTTAATACAAAACGACTAAAAAGAAAAAAATGTATAAAAAATGACTGTTTTACGAAGAGCTTGCCAGCTATTTCAGTAAAACACTAATTAATTCATACAAGTGTACTTAACGCCCTACTTCTAACTACAGACTAACTAAAAGTTAAAATGTAGGACGCGTAAAAAATATCTATTCATCACAAACAATAATACCAACAATCCACTTTGTTTTGGTGGCGAAAAAATCCCTAACATGTTGAAATGCAAGAATTCCGAACATAACGGTGCTG